>NW_020664418.1:6346852-6356103 GCF_002925995.2 Terrapene triunguis | reverse complement strand
ACGAGACGCGGTAAGTCGATCCCCGATAAACCGATTGCTACCCGCCGGATCGGCGGGTAGTGAAGACATAGCCTAAGGTGCCACAAGTACTCATTCTTTTTACCAGAGAGGTATAAAGGGGCCTTAGTGAAGTTTTCTGCGATTTACTCATTACTCAGAATGCTTTCTGCAACTAATAGTTAGCTTGTACCTCACACATGAGCAGTTTGCTGTGGCCAGTGTGTAGTCAAAATTCTAGCTGTTTTGATTGGCCACATAAGTCATATGGTATGGTAGGGAGCTCTGATTTCACAAACTTTATTCTAAACTCATGTTTGTGGTTTTATTACAAAAGTGAAAGTCACTTTATAGAAATATTTTGCACTATTTGTTCAATATTAGCTGTTCCCTCAAAACCTCCCAACCGCTAGAAGGCACTGTGGTCTAGTAGACAGGGCACTGGACTGGGACTCAAGAGACATGGGGTTTATTCCTAGTTCTGCCACTGAGCTGCTGTGAGAGTTTGGTCAAGTCACTTCCCCTCTTTGTGACTCAGTTTCCCTTCTTACCTTTTGTCTCTGTTTAAATTGTAAACTCTTTGGCAGGGGGCTATCTTTCACTAGGTGTCTGTACAATATCTACCACAAAGCCACCTAACACAATTTCCAGTCTCACTTGAGGCCTCTAGGTGCTAGTGTAATATAAATAATACAGCAACTGGCTGCAATTTTGGGGCAACAACACAAAAGGGTCCCAAACACAGGGAAAAGGTTAAAAATTTCAATGCAGAGTCTCAAGAAAGATTTTGCCCAATTCAAATACTGTTGTTTATGACATGGCAGGGGTGAACTGGTGGGCGGAGTCCGTGAGTGGGTGATCAAGTGTTCTTCTCCAACAGAACACCATCCACCTGATTTTTTTTTAAAATCAGTAATTCCAGTTGAACCCCCGAGTTTGATTTTGAGAGTGCACCCTTTAAACAGCATGGCCCAGATTGTCCTTTACCTTCAGTCCTCTTTACACTGCTCTGGCCACGTTATGCAGGAAGTCAGACATGATCAGAATGGTCCCACTAGGCCTTAAATATCTATGAATCTATGAAAGGGGCCTTAAAGTGAGCATAAATTACATCCAATCTCATTGTAAGCCTCCTTTAAGCTGCTGGGGCTGTGTACAGAGATCTCAGTGTAGATGAAAAACCAGCTTCAAGTTCTGATTATTTTTTTAAATCCTTTACAAGATTTTTATAAGGGTTTTTCAGCTCCTTTGCGGATGTTTAGAAGGGTCTTTTCTCCAAGGGAGATGACGACTGATGGAGTACACCATGGAATCAGTGAAACTGATTCTACACCAAGTGGGTTCAAGTACACGAAGAAAACAAATGGAAGAAAAATTCTCCCTTGTATTCCTTTCAGATTCAGCAATCATAGGTGTGCCTTGGCTTCCATGGTCAGGCACAAATGTGCTTTTTCAAACTGCCCTTTCAAAACACTGCTTCCAGTGCCGAGGGTAGCCCCTGTCAGAGCACAGCCGTTCAGAATTAGGTCAAGCTGTGGATCTCAGGTGGGAGCCAGTGCCACTTCAAGCTTTGCTTAATGGACACTGACCATGTTCCCTATTTTAACCATACAGCACTTTCCCTGGTGGGGATTCACATTGGGAAGGCAACGACCAACCTGCTGGCAAAACTGGGGTGCTAGGTGTGGATAAGGAAGGCTTATCCCAGCTCTTGGGGGGTCAGCTTGGAACAGGCAGCTTCTTTGAAACTTTGCGTGCTAATAAATAATGACAACTGGCTCTTACCGAGCACTTTTCCCCACGGATCTTGCTGCCTTCCAGTCTGAAGGATCTCAAAACACGTTACAGATTAATACATACAGCAAACACTTCAGCAGCCCGACATTCTCTCTCTTCCGGGCTGAGGCTGGGCAGCTGCGTTACTTGTGACAGCTTGGAGCAACAATGAGCCAGGAAGCGAAGAAGAAAAATGCATCTGATTGAAATGGCAGCGGTTGGGTATAATTAGCCATAGTGGCATTTGGCCAGGAGGTTGGCCATAAGGCCCTTTGCTATTGTGAAAAGTTCCAACAGGCCTTGAAAGTGCACAAGTGCTCAGGATTTACATGTAACATCTCACCCATTAAACATTGCAACCGCATTGGTTCAGTCCTGACTTAGATGGAAGAGGGGTGCATTCTCTCAGAATCACGACCTGGCAGAATCAGGGCAACTCAGGCACTGAATCATCCAACCCCACCTCTAGGCTTTTCCCTGGAGGTCTTCATTCCAGCACTGACCTGGCTTCATCCCTGCACTGACCTGACCTCATCCCACTCTGTTTATCAGTTCAGACAGGATCCCACAGGAGTCTCAGCTGCAGAGTCAAAAACACACAGGCACCAAGAATCCAGCCTCGAGATGAAGGACTCCAACTAAGCAAGAGCATCTAATCATCTCCAGTGGACATGAGCTACGTGCCCACATGGAAACCCATCGGGCACTCTTCATTTGACATCGCCTCCAGCGCAAAGGTGCCCCGTTTTAGGCGCTTTCCCAGCTCAGCCTCCGTTACTAGAGCTTTCTGTCTGAATCACTCTGCTAGGCCGAGTCTCAGGATTTGTTACAAGAACAATGCTTCACCCTTCCCTCTGAGGATCTCAAAGCACATTAGGGACATGACAGGATTTAGCCTGGTGAGGCAGATAAATATCACTCTCCCTGTTTTACAGGGGAGGAAATTGAGGCATGGAAAGGCCAAGTGACTTGCTGAAGGTCACAGAGCCAGGACTAGGCCAGAACACCTTCCTATGCCTTAACCACATGGCCCAGCCTCCTTTCCGGGGAGCTGAAAGACACTTCTCTTCTAGAGCTATTATTGTGTTTCCAGCCACAGGACAGCAGCTACCAACACTCCTGCTTTCTCTCTCTTCTTCCCACCAAGCCCTAGCTCTGCTCCCTAGTCTAGTGTTATCATTTCTAATCTTCCCCTTTGGCAGGTATCGACCACTCTCCAAAGGGGAGAAGGATTAGCTTTTAGTCACATAACACATGGCTAGCTGGTTGGCCTTTTCCTTCCATCAAGCCGCCCATGATTCTGGCCAACTGCATCTCCGCAGCAGGGCTACATGTTTGCCTAAAGGCCCCCCAACAAACCAAATGTGACCCCATAGGCAAATACCAACCGGATGGTCCTGATGGTGCATGATGCCTTCTAGGCTCCAAAGTGGCCCTTAGGGCAAAGAGGGGACTGCCTGTGTTTCACTGACTCTCTGGTGCTGAAAGCAGTAATTCAAGAAGGGTTTGATCATTGCTCAGACACGCAGAGTTTCTCCTGCTGCCTGCACCTCCCACAGCACAGGCTGGGCTGAGTCAGGAGAGAGATGCAAAGCACCAAGCCACAATAAGCAACCTGCCCCTCTGTCCTCTGCAAACCCTTTTCAACCTTCATGCCCACAGATTCTTCGCCCCGAAGGAATTCCAATGAGCCAAGGGATAAGTGCAGCAGGATTTACCCCACAGATTCCTATGCAATTGCTGCTTGCATCTCCCCACCCAGTCATTGATCCTTGGCTATTTTTTTAAAGCTCTGTGCTATTATTTTCCAAGATGGGTTATTTTGGGCAAGGCACCAGAGCTGGATTGTGGCTGTGAGCTCTGGCCAAGAAGAGGCATGGAGAGGTATACGGCTTCCAATGCCAAGTGGGGATCTGGCTAGCTGGCTGGCTCAATCAGCTCCTCCCCACTTTGACTGCGTGCCATGTGCACTCCCCTTTGCATCCATGCCCCTGCCTTTGCCACATCACTAGTGTTGCCAGCAGTGCTAAGATGGGGTCTGATCCAAGGCTTACTAGAGTCAATGGAAAGACTCCCATTGACTCCAAGGGTTTGGATCAGGTCCCTGGAGCAGCAGCTCTGCTTCCCAGCCATTCTATGCATTTCCCCTGCACAGGGGTGCAAGGTTTGGGAGGGGAATTCCTTGCAATGCTGCCCACCACACAGGCCCAGGCACAATCCAGCCTTGGGAGGAGCGGTGGAGGGGCAGCAAGAGCAAAGAAAGATACCCTTGGAGCTCAGCCAGAGTTGAATGTGGCTCAGTATGTTTTCTCACGGACACATTATAGAGAAGGCTAGTCATGCCCAAATGATTCCCAGTAGGAGCTTCTATTTTCACACAGGGAAATGTCCCAAATTTCTGCCCACAGCTGGTGCCACACCCTTTGGAAAAGCTGAGCCAGCCCCTTCAGCTACTGCTTCCTCATGGCTGGGGGAGTGGAACAAAAACCCTGGAGCATGCTCATTCACCATCTAAGGGCCAGATCCTCAGCTGGTGTAAACCAGCAAAGGGCTGTGGGAATCAACGGAGCTACATTGATTTACACCAGCTGAGAATCTGGCCTTGAGATTTTAGCAGACTCTGTTGATGCATCACCCAGTTTGTGACATCACAGCACTTGCTCCCTGCCCGGTCTGATAGATGCAGGCCTGCCACTTGGACAAACCAGCCAAGGGAGGTTGGAAATAACTTGCTTCCATGGCAAAATTCACTCGTATAGGGGATAGGAGAATTGTTGGCCTGAGGGTTAGGTGGGGGCCTCCTGGATCCTTTGATTTCAGGGTTTCTCTGTGAGATTTCCTGCATTCTACAATTTTATGCCAACTCCCAATTAACTCTCCCTCCCCCCAAATCATTAAGTTTCTCTCTTTCTGCTGCAAAGATCCAGTCTTCACAATGCCAAACTGGAAGGCTGCTACTCTTGTCACCCAGGGCAGCATGCAGCAAACTGTAGCTAAACATTCAATCGGATTCATCAGATCAATCTTAAGGAAGCAACGCCTATTTGGTATCATTTAAGAACAGGGAATGTGTCTCCTTTCTCCACCCCCTTTTCTTTAAAGAAGGGAAGGAAATTAAATGTAAAAAAACGACCTGACTGCAGCACGTAACAGTCCAAAGCACAGCAAGTCATAATATCCAATGGGGAACCCAAACAACACTAGCTCTACTACACTGTTCACACAGGTGGAATGTCTAGGTTACTTCTGTGATTCACAGGCACAGCTTGGTATATTAGGACCTGATCCACGTGGGGGCCTACTGGACCCAATCCACCAGGGGTCAGATGCCCTTAGCTCTACACTGGGCCTGATCCTGTGTGGAGTTGGGCAGCCCATGGCATTGAAGTCAATGGAGTCAAGGGCAATCGGGAGCCCTTCTTGCTTCTTGGAAATCATCCACCATAAATACAAAACAGGCACAGGTGGCCGTGCTAAGGGCACTGCTGGGACTGAGCTATTGCATTCGCTCACCTCTCTCCTGCGAAAGGCTATCCTGAACCTGGAGATAGAGGAAGGCATAGAAATGGGGGCTGGATTTTCCACTGACATGGGGGGGGGGGTGTCAGCAGTCAGGATATGCACTGGTGACTTGACTGTCTGGGTTTCAGGGCAATAGGGGAATCTAATTTGCCCCCTACACACACACACAGACAGACAGAGAGGCTGTCCCCACAATAGGGGACTGAGATAGATGGAGGAACTGACACACACAGGCTGCACCCACAATAGGGGCCGGGGAGACAGCAGACAGACACACAGTACCCACAATAGAGGACACACACACACAGGCTGTACCCACAACAGTTTGCTCCTCTGAGCCAGCCCTGCTCCATGAGGGGAATTCTTTAGGCATGGCAAAGCCTGGAAGTTTGGCCCGCTTTTGGGCTCCCCATGGCGCTCCCGCCCCAGCGGCGCTCACCTCCCGGAGCTCCTTGGCTACCTCCTTGAGCTCCTGCAGGATCCCCTCCAGCTGCCCGATCACCATTTTCATGCGGCACCTGATCCGCTCCCTCTCGTTGCTGCTGCCGCCGGCGGGGTCTTCACTGGGCTGCGTGTCCTGCGAGTCCCCGGAGCTCATCCTTCACAAGCTGCCTGGGCGCCCGGCGCTGTCCATGCTGCTCTCCCCCAGCCCGGCCTTGCCTCCGCGGAGCCCCTCTAGGCCGGGGAGAACTCACCATCTTAACGTCCCACGCGCCAGAGAGCCGCAGCCGCGCTCTGCCTCCCGCCGCTCTTCGCCCCGGCCGCTCACAGCAGCGGGTCGCGGGCCAAGATTAACCGAGCTCCGCGCCGGGGACCCAGCCGCACGCCCATGGGACCGGAGCGCTGCCCGGGCGCAGGGAGCCGCCTTCAGCCGATGGCCGGGGGGGATCCACTGGCAGACGGGCCCAGAGCGATCGTTTCCCTGCTCCTGGCTAGCGAGAGAGGGCGTGCACTGCCCGTCTGCCCGGGGCTCGCCGGCTCGCCGGAGAGGGCATCGCTCCTGATGTCCCGCAGAGGCTGGAAGCAGCGCAGCCTCTTCCACCTGCTCAGCCTCCCCGCCTCGCTTGTGCCGCGCACGGAGCCCCCATGGGCCGGCTCCGGGCTCAGCGGCCACCTGTCCGGGCGAGCTTCGCCCACTTGGCTCAAGGGCAGCGAACGATGATCCTGGGATATTCGCAGAGGGGCGCTCGGAAAACGCCTCGCAAGATCCACGGCGACTTCCAGGACTGGGGCGGGTGTCCTGGGGCTCGGGGGTCCGCCGGCCTCCTGCGGAGAGAGACCAGCAGCGCGTCACGATGCGAGCCGGGCAGGGGCCCCGAGGGCCGGACTGGCCCTTGGCTGTGCGGGGCGGGACAGCTTCGCCCCATCCATCCCTGCCAGGGCCAGCGGAGCGCCCGGAGCCCAGCCCCCGAGCCAGGACCCCGGGGCGCCAACCTCCGAGCCAGGATCGCAAGGGTCCCCCCTCCCATCCCCGACCCTTTCTTTCCTGGGAGGAGGGGAGGTGACCCGGATTTGGAGCCGGCTCCGCGGGGATTGTTCGTGTCAGCAAAAGGAACCAGTCCCTCTCCCCCCCCCTCCCGACTCCCTCCATGCCCAGCCCCTCCTGGCGCAGTAGCCAGCCACCAGCCCCCATCGCTGGGGGAGGTTAAACGAGGAGGCTGCACCCCAGCTTCTGGCTGCCGGCTCTGCGCGCAGCTGGGGCGCCGCAGCGGCCTGTCAAACGTCGCCGGGCCGGCGGCACTGCTACCGCAAAGTTTATTTACCAGCCACCCCCTGAGAGCCACAAGCCATGGAAACCAGCCACTTACTAGCCCAGCAGCGAGCAAAACCGATCCGGCTCTCCCGTTTCCAGCGCAGGGGTTCCGGCTGCGGCTGCCCCGGGGTCACCAGGGCCAGCTCCGCGGCTCTTCCTGGCTACTGCTCCCGGGAGATGCCATCCTGATCTGTCCCCTCCTCGCCCCTTGGAGCAGAGCCTGCCGGCGGGCAGGAAGCGCGGAGAGGGGAGACGGGTGGGGGAGGGGGAGCGCCCTGTTGTTATTCTGGCTGGATCGCCGCGAGTAGAGGAGCTGAACCTGCTCACAGGAGGAGGGGAGCTGCCACGTCGTGTGCGGGGGAGGCAGCCGCGCTCCCCCCGTCGCCAGCGCCGCGGTGTAGTGCCATTCGTTCGCCTTCGCTCCGGTGGCCCATCATGGGCCCGTGGGCCGCTCCACAGGTGCCAGGGTCTCCGGCCGACACACAGCCCTCCTGGGGGTCCCGCGGCTCGCCGGGCGGGCTCTGCCACCGGCCGCGCCGGAGCTAGTGGGCTTGGCACGGCAACCGGGACGGCTCCAGCTGCAGCGGCCGCTCCTTGAGCGCGGGGCTCGGCCCCAGGCTGGGCTGCTGGCGGGGGGGCGCCGGAGTTGCCCACATGGCTGGGGGCCCAGCGGCTGGCCCGGCGGCGAGCGGCTCAGATCCCGCCCTCTCGCCCGCCCCGGGAGGCTGGTGCCCGGCCCCTGGCGCCCAGCTCCGCGCGGGCAGGGGCGGCCATGGAGGGAGCTGCAGTGGGAGCGCGCCGCGCGTCCTGCCTGGAGCCGGGCTGGTGCCGCCCGCGGCCGGGGCTCCGCGCACAGGCGTGTGGCTGGTGCTGTCAGCTAGGGGGCAGAGCCAGGCAAAGCAGCTGGCGCTTAAAGGGGCAGAGCGCGCCGGGCCGCCTGCTACGGGGGGGGCAGCGCCCGACTCTGCCCGGCGAGAACCCCTCCCGCCCCCGGCTGACTGCAGGGCTGGTCAGCTCCAGCTGGGCCCGTGCGCAACGGAGGGCCGTGGCATTTGACAGGCAGGAAACTGAGGCATACAGAGGGGCAGAACCATGCCGCGTCCCCCAGTGGCCAATGGTAGAGCTGGGACTAGAGCCCCTGTCTCCGCTGCCCCATGGTCTATCTCCTCGGTCACTGGGAAGGCATCTTGGCTGGTGGTCTGCACACAGGCCTGCTGGCCAGGAATACCTGGAGCCTGATTCTGCCTCTGCTACAAACTGGTAGCATGGCCTTTGGGCAAGTCACACTGTCTGCCTCAGTTTCCCCATGTGTACCACTGGACCCAACTCACCAGTTACATGGTGCTTTATGAATTAATGAACATTCCCAGGGCAAATCCCCACCCTGCTGTGGCCACCCAAGGCCTTGCTCTTCCCCTGCAAAGAAGCCACATAACTGCAGTCAGCAGCCTCTTGTGGCCACCGCAAAAGTGCAGGGGAGGGAGGGGCCTGTGTGGCGCTCCAGAGAGAGGCCAGTAGATTTGATACTTAGCCCTGAACACACCTACCTACCATGGACTGTAAGGCAGCTACATCCCTGCTGCACAGGTGCCCATGCCCTTTCTTCAGGCAATGGTTCCCAACATGCGGCCCATGGGCTGCTTGCAGCCCAATCAGCACAGAGCGGCGGCCCATATGACATCCCCAGGGCCATACAGGTAGTATTGGATGCGGCCCACAATGGTAAATACGTTGAGAACCACTGCTTCAGGGGAAGGGATGGTCCTGCCCTCCCATGGGTCCTCTCTCCCATGTCCATGTGCTGCAGTCACAGAGGGGTAAGAATCTCCTCTCCCACCATGTTGGTCGTAGGCTGCTCTGATTTACACTGCTGGGAGTAAGAGGAGAATCAGGCCATGTGGTACACTGCACAAAGCAGAACCTCAGAGCTGCTGGGCTCAAGGAGGCAATCAGCCCTTTACTTCCAAGCCCTTCATCTGTGAAAACACACAGCACTGAGCCCTCCAGCTGCAAGGAGCTGGGGTACCCAGAGGCAGCTCCCAGGAAGGATAATGATAGTAGTGTGATTCAGAACAAGGTAGGCGCATGCGTGCGCCAGGGAGCCACCACTGCAGCTGGGAGCGTGCGGCCAGCTTGGGTTGGCAGGCACCAGGGCCGGCTCTGGCTTTTTTGCCGCCCCAGGCAAAGGCGGAGCCCCCGGGGG
>NW_020664418.1:6290422-6346452 GCF_002925995.2 Terrapene triunguis | reverse complement strand
CGGCGAGCCCCGGCTGGGGCTCGGCTCGGCTCGGCTCTCCCCCCGGCGGCCAGAGCGCCGCGCCGCCCCCCTCCAGGTGCCGCCCCAAGCACCCGCTTGGGTGCTTGGTGCCTGGAGCCGGCCCTGGCAGGCACTCACTAGCTCTGCTCTAGCTGCATATCAGGGGGTAACATGGGCAGTGGCTCAGGTTAGATACCCAAGTATTCACTGGTCCAGCTGCATTGGAGGCTGATGGCTAGCCCAAGCCCTGCCCATGCTACTGTTGGTTACAGCTAGCCTAAGCAGAGGGAGTGTGTCTGTCTGCTCGAGCTGGGAAGCACTGTCGCAGCTGCAGTGTAGATGCACCCTCAGAGGAACCTCTCTTCATCAGTTTCACTGTCCTGCTTTCAGATGCCCCCAGCCTCCCCTGGAAAGATCTTTGTAAAATAAGGGCCAGGTCAGGAAAGAGCAAGGCATACCAATGGACAAGCTCAGTGAAAGGCAGCTCCTCCCTGCAGGGGGAAGGAGGGGTCGCCTAGCTTGTCTCTAGTCTCTCTGGAGGTTCATAATGCTGCTCATCAGTGGTAATTGAGGGCTAATCCCTGGGCCTGTCCACCACACAACCTGCATCCTTCCTCTGAATCCCACCTCCAAACCCTACTTCTTTCTCACAGTGACTCTGGCCCAATGTCATCTATCCTTTTTGCATCACCTCTTGCTGCACCTCCCTTCGACTGCAGCTTCTTAAAGCATGGACCAGGCTTTCACTCTCTCTGTAGTGTGCTATACATACCTGGAATGCTGTGAGCTATATAATTACATCCCCCAAAATGCTATGTTAAAAGAACACTAAGATTTCACATTTCAGCAATCAAAAGTTAGGAAATGCCAGAATTAAGGCTGCCTGTGTCACCTTAATCCAGCCCCTTGACCTCACGCCATGATCACATACCACTTCCTCCACAGGACCCTTGCCGCCTTCAGTGAATGAGGAATTCTTCAATATTTCTTTTAATCCTCCCCATTCAGTGTGTGGCCCACATGCCATCCAAATCCTGCAATGAATACAGAATTACTAATTTCCTCCTGGGCATTTGTGTGGTGCTTTCACAATAATATCTGAGCACTCCCCAAACATTAATGAATGTATCTTTACAACATTCCTGTGTGATTAGGTGGTTTTATTATTCCCATTTTAAGGCTGGGCAACTGAAACACAGAGTAAAGGTCAAAATTGCCAACAGTGGCCCCTAATTGTTGGTGCCCAACTGGAGACACCATGGGCTGAGTCTTCAGAATAGCTCACATTTTTATTGCACTTTAGATGTCCAAAGCTCAGTTCCCAGACTTCAGCACCTCCATGGCCATCTCACCTTGAACACCCAGAAAACAAGCCATACACAACTAGTGGCCACTTGTGAACATTTTGGTTTAGGTGATTTGCCTCTGCCACAGGAACAGGAATGTACAGAGTCAGGAAGCCTGGGTTCAAATCCAGGTTCAGGAGGGAAATGTGCTTTAGAGATTGTAGACCCATCAGCCTGGTTCCCCCTCCCAGGTATCTACCCTAAACTCCCACTCCTTGTAACAGGTTTGCCTGAGCCAAGCATCCCATGGAGCAGGCTTAATTAATTTTCCATAAAATTAAGGTAATACTTCACATGGGCATTAAATTCCAAAATGCAGATCAGGGAGGCAGGAGCTGGGAGTGGACAGGAATGTTATAGGGTGCACCAGACATTTGCAGACCCTGATCCAACCTAGATACCATCAGAGCTGAGCACTGGACCAGGGTGAGTTCCTGAGGCTTTAGAAAAGGCCCAGCCTCCCACCCCAGCCACAGCATCACCCACAACTGGCATTTGAAAGCAGCAGCCAGTCCTTTTTATCTGGCCTTCGGGGCCCTGATTGGCATGTCCCTGCCCTTCTAGCCACTGGAAGATCAAGACTTACTGGTTCCACCAGCAGCTGATCCTGGGAGGCCTCTCTCTCTTGCTGGTCCTCTCTTTCACAAGGAGAGTTTCATAGGGCAGAGTGCCCCAGGGCATCTGCCATGGGGCAGCAGATGCCTGCTGCACCCCATCATACTCTTATCCCCCCAACTTCTGCCTCTACCCCTTCTGCTCCTGTCCACATATCCCACACCCCAGCTCCTGCCTTCCCCCTCTCTGCACCTATACACCCCTCCCCCTAGTCCCATCCATCCTTCCACCAACTCCTGTCCCCCTCCCCCTCTGCTCATCCCCACCCTCCAGACCCTACAACCTCCTGCCCCATTCTTCCCCCCTCTGTGTGTCAGTCAGGTGGCTTTCTCCTTCTCCACCTTGCTGCCAGGGGAGAGCATCAAGAGCCCAGGACAAACAGACTCCCTGCTCTCAGTTCCTGTGGCCCGGAGAAGCAATTGCGTGGAGTCCCACTCAGCTGCTGCAGCCTCAGGATGGAGCGTGCTCAGTCATTCTCAGGGGATGCTAGATGTGTCATGCCACTAGCACACAGGATCTGGGAGAGGGTGGAGCATGCTCAGTGCAAACAACCTTCAGAGATTTTAGCTGCTAAACTAGATTTTGCAGAGGCTCAGAACTTGGCCAGAATTTGGCCACCTTTCATGTGGATGGCAAAAGGCACATCTGCGGCACCAGGGCAGCTCCTCTGCCAAATCTGAGTCCCTGCTTCAGCTGTATTTTTTGTTTTTACCATGGACAAAACAGTGTATTTCCCCCTAACCTTGTTCTTGGAAATAGCTGAACCATTTTAGCTGAAACTTAAAAAAAAAAAAAAAAAAACCCAACAACAACATAACCAGCCTGAGGCAGACATCTGGCATGGGGAATTTCAGCCCAAACTGTTAAAGTTTGGCCAAGTGATAAGAAACCAAAACGAAGGTTTTATAATGGGAAATGTTGGGCAACCTTACCTATAAATGCTGCTACCTGCTGTCTATAATTAACTGGCTAGTGTATGTGCACACAACATACCGGATGGAATCAAATTGCTCAACAATGTGTCATACACCCTGCACTGCTAACAGATTAGCCTCTGACTCCTGTTATAGGCACCTGTATGGGTCCGGATCCTGCTGATCCTCCTGTTATAGGCACCTTTGTTTTTGGAGCAGGAACATCTGAGGCTTGCCTTACTGTTGCAATGATGATCTAGAGGGCCACAGTGGCACAGCACTATGGACATAGCCTGTCTGTATCAGGATGTGCAGAGGCAGGAGAAGTGAGCTGGAGAGCAGCGTGGAGGATAGACAGAAAGTAGGCTTTTAGGAATGCAAGAGTGATGCTGTGTGTTAACACACTAACCATAACAAAGCTCTGGGTAGCCAAGCACATGGTGCATTTTATGGTGTAGCACAGCTGATGTGATGTTTTCACAATGAAACCTGAAACCCAAAAAGGAAACTCACCTGGTCTTAGGCTTTGTTGCAGACCTGAGCCTTAGACCGGAATAACTGAAATTTCATGAAGGTTTCTGAACACAGGACCAGCTGGAATAACAAATGCACAGCTCCTTAAGGGTGTGACTTAAACCCAGGTGATGTCCAGCCATTTCAGATGATCATTTTCATGTATTTGTACCCAAACCTCAACTGGACCAAACCCCAAATGAACACACGAATACCCCCAACTAAAAAGCCATCTGCACTCAGCCCTGATGCAGATGTTTCCTTTAGTAGCAGGTTATTGTGAGTTTCCTATGTGCCCCCTCATGACCTCAGGGTGGTCCCGCAAGCAGTCCCTGCCTTAGTTTCTCCTTTCAACGGGCTTCTTCAATAATCCAGATCATTTTGTCCGTTCTCACCCCTTTTTGGTTGTGGTTTATTCAATTAACAAACATCCAAAATAAAGTTCTCAAGTCCAGCCACTCACCCCCTTACCAGGTCACTTCCAGGCCTTTCCTGCCTGTAGCCTCACTCCCTGAACCTGGCTGTCTGCTGGAGCCTACTCTCCCTGATGGCTCAGGGTTCTCCCTGCAGCAGCTATCATCTCTCTCACCACACTGTGGGCTCCCTAGGGAGTCCCTCTCTGCCACTTCCTTCTGCTCTTCAGGGGGCATCATCTGATCCCTGCTCAGGTGTGTCTAGTTAGTAACTAGAGTTGGCTGCCATCTGGCCTTTAAAAGGCAGGCCACCTTGTTACGTGAGTGAATGCTTGGTCTCTGCACTGGCTCCAATCCAATTCAGGGATGGATAGCATAGGGAAGTAGCTAGATGATTCTTCTAACACTAAGCCATTGGTTCCCATTCAATAGTACAATGGTACCACCTGAAAATTACCCCATCGGGTGTCTGTCTGTCTGTTCAGTGATGTAGGTGAAGTGGATTGGTGGATCTCAAAGTCAGTTCCTAGAAGGCAAGTGTCTACATCACATAAATACATCCCTGCAACTGGCTCCACTGTTGGCAGTCTCTGCAGAAAGCCCAAGGACTGCCGGCCAAACACTCACTGACGTCCATGGGAGCAGGATCGGGCCCATGAGCTACCGTGGGAATAGGATCAGGTCCATGCGCATTTAGGGATGCACACAGATTATTCTGCAGAGGCAGGAGCTGTGGGCAGCAGAGAATTGTAATTTAGAGGACACTGTATTGCAGCCAGTAGCGTAGCTAGAGGGGTGCAGGGGAAGCAGCCGCTTTTTCAAAAGCGGCGCCTGCCAGGCCGGCGCTGGGCTCCTGCAGGCAAGGGGGGGCAGCACAGCTGGAGGAGCCATGGGGGGGGGGCGGGCGTGGCCAGAGGAGCGAAAGGGCCGGCTCCTCAGCCATCGCGCCCCACGCTCAGCGTGGCCCCAACATCGCTGCGGCCACCTCCTGCGGCGGCTCAGGGCTCAGTGGCCGAGCGCTCCCTGCCCCTGGATGCGGCAGCAGCAGCATCTCCCTGCAGCGGCTCGCGGCCACCAGCCCCGCCACGCCGTAGGTCAGGCCCGGGCCGAGGGAAGCAGGAAGCTGCCGGAGAGAGGGGGGGGGATCTGCCCGCCCACCAGCTGCTGCCCGCCCCACTGCTCCGGCAGTGGGAGAAGCGAGCAGCGCCCGCCTGCCACCCCTTCAGGGCCGGCTCTGGATAATTAAGACCAAAGCAGACTGTGACGAATTTCAAAAAGATCTCACAAAACTAAGTGATTGGGCAACAAAATGGCAAATGAAATTTAATGTGGATAAATGTAAAGTAATGCACATTGGAAAAAATAACCCCAACTATACATACAATATGATGGGGGCTAATTTAGCTACAACAAGTCAGGAAAAAGATCTTGGAGTCATTGTGGATAGTTCTCTAAAAAAAGCAAACTGGATGTTAGGAATCATTAAAAAGGGGATAGAGAATAAGACTGAGAATATATTATTGCCCTTATATAAATCGATGGTATGCCCACATCTCGAATACTGCGTACAGATGTGGTCTCCTCATCTCACAAAAGATATACTGGCACTAGAAAAGGTTCAGAAAAGGGCAACTAAAATGATTAGGGGTTTGGAACAGGTCCCATATGAGGAAAGAGGCAAGAGGCTAGGACTCTTCAGCTTGGAAAAGAGGATACTAAGGGGGGATATGATAGAGGTATATAAAATCATGAGTGATGTGGAGAAAGTGGATAAGGAAAAGTTATTTACTTATTCCCATAATACAAGAACTAGGGGTCACCAAATGAAATTAGTAGGCAGCAGGTTTAAAACAAATACAAGGAAGTTCTTCTTCATGCAGTGCACAGTCAACTTGTGGAACTCCTTACCTGAGGAGGTTGTGAAGGTTAGGACTATAACAGCGTTTAAAAGAGAATTGGATAAATTCATGGTGGTTAAGTCCATTAATGGCTATTAGCCAGGATGGGTAAGGAATGGTGTCCCTAGCCTCTGTTTGTGAGAGGATGGAGATGGATGGCAGGAGAGAGATCACTTGATCATTGCCTGTTAGGTTCACTCCCTCTGGGGCACCTGGCATTGGCCACTGTCGGTAGACAGGATACTGGGCTAGATGGACCTTTGGTCTGACCCGGTACGGCCGTTCTTATGTTCTTATGTTATGTTACATGTTTTAACAGTGTAACATCATAAGAACAGCCATATGAGGTCAGACCAAAGCTCCATCTAGCTCAGTGTCCTGTCATCCAACAGTGGCTGGTGCCAGGTGCTTCAGAGGGAATGAATAGAACAGGGCAGTTGTTCCGTGAATCATCCCCTGTCATCCAGTCCCAGCTCCTGGCAGTCAGAAGTTCAGGGACACCCACAGCATGGGGTTGTGTCCCTGACCCTCTTGGCTAATAGCCATTAATGAATCTATCGTCCATGAACTTATCTAGTCCTTATTTCAACCCTGCTTTACTTTTGGCCTTCACAACATCCCCTGGCAACAAGTTCCACAGGTTGACTGTGCGTTGTTTGTCTGCCTGGGATCAGACTCCGGCTGGTCTCTGCAGTGTTACCCCAAGGGGGTAAAGTTCCTGGGACCTGAAGGTTACAGGGGCTGCTCCTTCCTGGTTGCCCAGAGGGGGGAGAACCACCACTCGCTCCATGGTTTTGTGGCTTCCTCTGCACCAGCGCACAGGCCAGGTGAGCTACAGAGGGTCCGATGCCGCAGTCTAGCCACAGTTCGGCAGCATCACATTGTCCCCAACATGGGCCCAGCTTGGCACCATCTGGCTGGGCCAGAATGGACTGAACAGGGCCCTGTCCCCTCTGAAACTGGCACTGGGAAGTCAGATTAACAATTGTTCTAGTGACAATTTTCCAAGCAACTCTGCTTGCTGTACAGTCACTGGGGCCGGCCAGCCGCCCCCAGTGTCCTTCTGAGGTCACCCCCATCACTTAGATTGACACTCGCTTTGGCTGGAGGGAGCTGGCCAGAGGAGGGTGGGGGGTGAGAGGCCCAGGCTGGAGGGAGCTGGCCAGTGTATAAAATAAACATGAATTAAAAATCAAATAAAGACTATAAAACAACATTTAAAAGCATAAAATTAAAAAAACCATAATGATATTTTAAAATTTTAAAAAACCTCAGAAACTGAACCCAAACATGCTGGATGAGAGCAGGGCCGGCTCTGGCTTTTTTGCCGCCCCAGGCAAAAAAGCCTCCTGCCGCCCCCCCCGCCCCCGCGAGGGGCGGGGGGAGGAGGGCGGCCGGAGCCCCGGGGGGAGGGTGGCGAGCCCCCCGGGGGGCGGGGGGGGGGGCGCCGGGGGGGAGGGCGGCCAGACCCCGGGAGGAGGGCGGCGAGCCCCGGCGGGGGCTCCGCTCTCCCCCTGGCGGCCGGGGGTAGGGCGGCCGGAACCCTGGGAGGTGGCGACGAGCCCCAGTGGGGGCTCTGCTCTCCCCCCGGCGGCCGGGGGGAGAGCGCCAGGGGTGGAGGGCGGCCAGAGCGCCGGGGGGAGGGCGGCGAGCCCGGCCGTGGTCCTGCTGTCCCCGGCGGCCGGAGCGCCGCGCCGCCCCCCTCCAGGTGCCGCCCCAAGCACAACCTTGGGGGGCTGGTGCCTGGAGCCGGCCCTGCACCCCTTCCCTGCGCCCGCAGCCTCCAGCCCGGCCTCAGGGCAGGGGGGCAGCCCACACCGCCTGGAGCTTCCCGTGAGCCTCTCCCCTCCCCCTCCGCGGCGGCTGCCCGGCACGGTGTCATGGCTTCCTCCGAGTCTGAGGTCGCTCGGCAGCTGGTGAGTCCCGCGTGTGAAACTTTCTCGCCTCTTCTCCCCCCCTTCTCCGACCGCACCCTAAAAACTTCCTCGGCCGTGCCGTGCCCGGCCCCCTCCCCCCGGACCAAGCCCCTCCGAGGGGGGGCGCAGCATGGCCGCAGGAGCCAAGGGGGGGGGGGCACGGCGCGGCTGGAGGAGCCAGCCAAGGGCGGGGTGGGGGCGCGGAGCGGCCGGAGGAGCCAAGGAGGGGCGTGGCCGGAGGAGGAGCCTGGGGGGGGGGGGCTTTTTTATGTTTGCTCCCCCTGCACTTAGAACCTGGCTATGCCACTGATTGCAGCTGATGCTGTGGAGGCCCAGAGTGACCATCTACCTGGAGATCCCTCCTGCCCCCCTGCCTGTGATAGGCCAGTGACCTGTGAAAGCAGCTCCCTGACAGTGGTCATTTGTTCCGCTAGCCAGATGGAGAAAGCAGCAGATCTGCAGACGAGTGGCTGCGCCGGGCAGCAGGCACAACTCCTGGAAGCTGATGTCCCCACCAGTGGTTCTGTGGCCCCAAGGCCCTAACAAGGCTGGGGGAACCTCATAGAGAGGGCGAATTCAGCAGAAGGTTTGGAGAGTTTTGCTGCTCATCCAGGCCTAATCCAGGTTCAGCCCAGTTGGTTGACAATGTCCCAAGTGCCACAGGAATTGCCTCTAGGGCTGGGCTCTACCTGCGCCTGACATGGGTGCTCAATGGTCCTGGAGAGGGAGCTAAGAGCCCACCCCACACTTTGACTGACAGGCATAAGGGCCAGTCAGGTTTGCAGTCCCTGCACACACAGCAGCTGCCCCCTCCCTACTCCACTGGGAGCACACTGTGCCCCCCAGGGAGGGGAGATGGGCAGGGGAGTGATAGGGCCCTGGCTCTGCCCCCCAGCACCAGCCCATGGATCTGGCTGGCTGCATGGATGCATGGGGAGCAGGCGATGTGCCACAGAGGGGCACAGGGGCAGCATGGCTCTGGCCTCTACAGTCTTGGGAGCACAAGCTTTTGGGGGCAGGGCCCCTTGCGGTGTGGGATTTGTATCAGGCCCCAGGTCTCTTTCTGTGACCATCACAGCCTGTTGGTGCATCACAAATCAACTCGGTAATAAGAGCCCTAACCCTGCTCCCTTGTGGAAGAGCCTTCTCCAGTGCACTAGGGGCCTAGAGCAATGGTGATAACCGTTACTGGGGAGCAAGAGCCTTTCTGTAGGTGTGTGAAGCCACCTTAACACCAGGCTTAGTGTTCTCCAGGCCCCCCTAGGGTTGCCAACTTTCTAATCGCACAAAACCGAACACCCTAGCCCCACTCCTTCCCCGAGGCCCTGTCCCCCACTCACTACACTCCTCCTCTCTCAGAGTCTTGCTCTCCCCCACCCTCACTCACTTTCACTGGGCTTGGGCATGGGGTTGAGGTGTGGGAGAGGGTGAGGGCTCTAACTGGGGATGTGGGCTCTGAGGTGGGGCCAGAAATGAGGGGTTCAGGGTGTGTGTGAACTCTGGGCTGGGGCAGGGGGTTGGGGTCCAGGAGGGGGTGAGGGCTCATTCTGGGGGTGTGGGCTCTAGGGTAGGGCTGGGGGTGAGGGGTTTGGGGTAAAGGAGGGGACTCCAGGCTGGGGCAAGGGGTTGGGGTGCATGAGGGCTCTGGCTGGGGGTGTGGGCTCTGGAGTGGGGCCAAGGATGAGGGGTTTGGGGTGAAGGAGGGGGCTGAGGCAGGGGGTTGGGTTGTGGGAGAGGGTTCTGGGAGGGAGTTTGGATGTGGGAGGGAACTCTGGGCTGGGGCAGGGGGTTGGATTGCAGGAGAGGGTTCGTGGTGCGGGGTCCCTGCAGCGCTTTCCGCGGCTCCCAGGAAGCAGCTGCCAGGTCCCTGCAGCCCCTAGATGCATCTGTGGCCAGGGAGGCCTCCCACGCTGCCCTCGCACCTGCAGGCGCCGCCCCTGCAGCTCCCATTGGTCGTGGTTCCCGGCCAATGGGAGCTGTGGAGCTGGTACTCAGGGTGGGGGCAGCGTGCAGAACCTCCCTGGCCACCTATGTGTCTAGGGGCTGCAGGGACCTTGTGGCTGCTTCCAGAAGCCACGCGGAACTAGGGCAGGCAGGGAACCTGCCTTAGCCCCGGGCCCCTGCTGTGCTGCTGACCGGACTTTTAATGGTCTGGTCGGCGGTGCCGACATGAGCCGCCAGGGTCCCTTTTCAACTGGGCGTTCCGGTCAAAAACCGGACTTCTGGCAACCCTACCTCCTGCATGTGGGTGCAACCCACAGTTGGAAGGTGGACGTGACCGCACCCTGCAGGCTGCAAGGCAAACTACAGGGCAGACTCAAGCAGGGGTCAGATTCAAAAGCCTCCCAAGTTTATTCCTGTCACCCCCTGGGCCAGGAAAGGGGTTCCCTGCCCTAGTCTCATTAGGCCCCTCAAGCCTCGGCTAGCGTTGCTAACCCTCTAAGATTGGCCTGGAGTCTCCAGGAATTAAAGATTGTCATGTGATGAAATCTCCAGGAATATGTCCAACCAAAATTGGCAACACTAAGCATTGCCCAGTGAGCACAGCCCACCCAGTACTCGCTTCATAATAAACCACAGGAAGAGCCCTAGGATGGAAACAAACACTATGATCCTCTGCCCTCTCCTCCAGCAGTCTCTTGCAGTGGGCAGCCCCTGCAGAAGGGTCATCTTTCTCCATAGCCAACCTACTTTTTGAGCAGCCCATTCATTACCTGCCAGGAGGGCAGGGCTGAGCAGCTCGTTAACCCTTGCTGGCTCAGGCCCTGTCCACACTGGCAAGTTTCTGCGCAGTAAAGCAGCTTTCTGCGCTGTAACTCCCAAGGTGTACACACTGCCAAGCCACTTAGTGCGCAGAAACTGCGCAGTTGCAGCGCTGTAAAAAACCCCACCCCAACAAGAGGCGAACAACTTTTACAGCACCACGGTGCCAGTGTAGACACCCTGGTCAATTGCCGTGCTGCGACTGGCCTCCGGGAGGTGTCCCACAATGCCTGTTCTTGCCTCTCTGGTCATTGGTTTGAATTCTACTGCTCTGCCCTCAGGTGACCAACCGTCAACCCCACCCCATAAATTCCTTTGGAATTTTGAAAGTCCCATCCTGTTTGTTCGGTGATCCATGCAGTGGTCTCAGCACATCTTTCCAGGTGGCCATGCCTGCTCCACGCACCAGGCGATCCCCCGCTTGGAGCAATGCCGAGCTGCTGGACCTCATCAGCATTTGGGGAGAGGAGGCTGTCCAGTCCTAGCTGCGCTCCAGCGGTAGGAATTATGATACCTATGGACAGATTTCACGACGCATGACAGAAAGGGGCCATGACTGGGACACACTGCAGTGGAAGGTCAAAGTGAAGGAGCTGTGGACTGCCTACCACAAGGTGCAGGAGGCAAACCGCTGCTCCAGTGTTGCACCCACGAGCTGCCGGTTCTATAAAGAGCTGGACGCGATACTTGGTGGTGACCCCACCTCCACTGCGAAGGCCCCTCTGGATACTTCGGTGGCTTACTTGCCAGTCGAGAGTGGACCAAGCCAGGAGGAAGAAATCTTGGACGAGGATGTGGAGGGGGAGGGGGACCCAGAGGCAGAGGATGACTCGGAGGTCAGAAATGCATGCAGCCAGGGGCTCTTTTCTACCCCAGAGGAGGCTAGCCAATCACAGCTGTCGGATCTTGGCAAAGTGCAAACAGGAGAGGAGGCCCCTGGTAAGTGGATTTGATTTTGGGAATCGCTGAGGCGAGTTGTTGTGGGCAGGAGGGTTGCAGAAAGCAGGCTTGTCTCTGTATGATGCAGGTACCACATGCCTAGTCTAAGAGGCGGAACAGGCTGTTGATTGACTCCCTCACATGAGGGGAATCTGCCTCAGAGATCTCCAGGAAACTCTCATGGAGTTACTGGGCAATCTGCTGCCTCAGGTTCTTTGGCAGGGCTGCTTTGTTTCTTGCCCCATTAATGGTAACTTTCCTGTGCTGCACACAGGCAAGCTGCATAAGGGCCAGGGTGGAAGCAGCAGTCTTGGAGAAGACCCTCCCTTGATTCCCTGCTCACCCTCAGCAGCGAGATATCTTCCACAATGATCACATTCTGTGGAAAATGTGGGGACATGAATGATTATCAGGCCTCCCTACAGTGCTGGCTCTCCCCAAGAGCCACATGCCCAGTGTACAGCAGGTTCTGGGAAGAGTGATTTACTCTTCCCAGGTAGCTACTCACCATTTTGGGGGTCTTGTGGCTCATGTGTGCTTGCCTGGGGTCAGCCAGTTAGTGGCAGGTGTGTGAATACTGGTTGTGTTTTAAATCACTGAATCAGTGTTCTCTGTGTTGCAAACAATACTGCTTCTGTAAAATGTTGTGTTTAAACTTCACAGAGATGACTTTGGGATCCCAGCCTCCCTCTTTGTTATCGCTGGCTGAACGGCTGCGCAGAATTAGAAAGCAGCCATGAAGAACTAAGGAGGACTTTCTGCGTGACGTTATGAAACACTCCGCAGCCGAAGAACAGGAATTGAAGGAGTGGCGGGACAGGGAGAAGAGGGACCGAAAGGAGAACACAGCACACCAGAATGAAGCCACGGAGCAGCTCTTAAACGTTATGGAGCGCCAAGCAGACACACTCCAGGCAATACTAGCACTGCAAACCAAGCAACTCCACTCCCGCCCTCCCCTGCAGCCACTGTTGCAAAACTCTTTCCCATGCACCCCCAGACACTGCCAACACACTCTTACCAACCTCCTGGCTCCAGTCTGTACCCACGGCATTCCACTCCTCCCCCTCACAGTCCAGCCCTGCGGACTTTCAGTACCCACTGCACTCAAGACCCATCCCTCTGCAGTTTGGCCCTGCTGAAGTACAGTACCCACTGCATTGTACTCCAAAAGAGAAGGTTGGATATGATCCTGGGACATACACAAATCTTTAGCCATCCTGGGACCCCACCTCCTCCTGGGACCTTCCCCATCCCGCTTAGTGCTGATGTGGTTTTTTGTTTGACTCTCTCCTCCGGTTGTTGTTTTTTAATAAAAAAAAAAGTGTTGGTTTGAAAGCAATCTTTATTCTATTAATTGAAAGCAAAAAGAGCCCTGCAAAGCAACAGACAATTATGTTTAGCCTTCATATTGCATTGTCTGCACCAATCACAATCACCTCCTAGCATTACAAGCACTGCACTCCCGAGTATAGCAACAAATATTAGTGGCTTTCAGCTTCAAATTGCTGCCTCAAGGCATCATTCTTGTGTCCTTGCGCCACAGGGCTGGGGCTAGGGTGACCAGATGTCCCGATTTTATCGGGACTGTCCTGATATTTCCTTGTTTGTCCCGTGTCCCAACCAATGTTAGGTCGGGACACTGGACAAACAAGCAAATACTCCAGAGCCCGGAAGTGCTCGTGCCCACTCCGCTCCCTCCTTCCTGCATTGGCTCCCTCCCCGAATCCCCGCCTCTTCCCCAGGCTCGCCATTCCTCCTCCCTCCACAAGCGCTGGAGGGAGGCCCAGGAGATGCAGGGGAAGCGCGGGGCCGGGGTGAGTGAGAATCCGGCCTGGCCCCGAGCGCAGGCAGGACTCAGTCAGGCGGTAGGGAGAGTAGGGGGGCGGCCCGCGGGGCCAGGCGGCGGCTGTTCTCCCCCCCGGGCAGTGGGACTCGGGAGCAGCTGCTGCTGCAGCTCCCACTGCCACAGGGGGAGGAAGCGGCCGATGGCCAAGCTCGGCGGCTGCGGCTCTGGCGCCCGGGCCCGAAATCCCCGGGCCTGTTGCGGGGACCCAGCAGCGCGCACGCTGCGCCCAGCCCCTGGCCAGTCGCATCTGGGCTGCTGCCCAGCTGGTGCTATCCCGCGGCGGCCCCGGGGCGGAGGCATCGGCAGCCCAGCCCCGTTCGTTCCCCTGCAGGACCCGAGCGGGACGGGGGGGCTGGGGCCTGCTGCCCCCACTCCGGGGCCGCCGCGGGATTGCACCAGCTGGGCAGCCAGCCCAGACGCGACTGGCCAGGGGCTGGGTTGGGCGCAGCGTGCGCGCTGCTGGGTCCCCACAGCAGGCCCGGGCGCCAGAGCCGCAGCCGCAGAGCTTGGCCATCGGCCGCTTCCTCCCCCCGCGGCAGTGGGAGCTGCAGCAGCGGCTGCTCCCGAGTCCCGCTGCCCAGGGGGGGAGAACAGCCGCCGCCTGGCCAAAAGAGCCAATGGGAAGGCTAGAACTTTTTAAAATTTTAAAAAAAGACTCCCCTTTTGTCTGTCTGTCTGTCTGTCTGTTGTTCTGCCAGGGAGAGGTGGACAGGGCAGCAGCTATGCGGTAAAAAGCTTGGGCCAGGTATGAAAAAATCATCACTATCATACCTAGAAACTACTCATTTAAAATCCCAGATATGTAAGTAGATCAGGAATGTCTAGGAAGATGTGATTAGCTTTATCCCTTCTATTTCATTATGGCTTGTGGATTCCTCTATGCTAACCCCAGGTGCTTTTGTTTTGCTTGTAACCTTTAAGCTGCACCCATGAGCGGCTGGTTCTACGAAGAGCTGGATGTGATACTCAGTGGCGACCCCACCTCCACTGCGAAGGCCACTGTGGATACTTTGGTGGCTCGCATGCCAGTTGAGAGTGGACCGAGCCAGGAGGAAGAAATCTTGGACGAGGACGTGGAGCGGGAGGGGAACCCAGAGGCGGAGGATGACTCGGAGGTCAGAGATGCATGCAACCATTTGCTTGTAACCTCAAGAAAGTTTTCTTGGTGCTTAATCCTTGTAGTTGCTCTTTTAAAATCTAGCAGTAGCCTGAGTTCCCAGATGTATTTTCTTTCTTTTTTTTATTAATAAAATTTACTTTTTTAAAGAACAGAATTGGATTTTTGTATCTTAAGAGGTTGTGCACAAGTTGTTTAATTAGCTGGTGGCAACAGCTGATTTCTTTTTTTTTTCTTTCTCGGCTCTTCCCCAGAGGGGGGGGTGAAAGGGCTTGAGGGTACCCCACAATAAGGAATTCCCAAGTGTGCCTTCTTGGGTTCTCAAAGGGGTTCTGCACTTGGGTGGTGGCAGCATTTACCAATCCAAAGTCAGAGAAAATCTGTAACCATGGGAGTTTAATTCAAGCCTGGAGTGGCCAGTATTAATTTTTAGAATCCTTGCAGGCCCTCACCTTCTGCACTCGAAGTGCCAGAGTGGGGAATTAGCCTTGACATGGGGGCAGAGCAGTAGGATCATTTTGAACCAGAGGCACAGACCTCAGGATTTTACAAGGACACACTTTTCCTTTTGGCAGCCTGCAAAGCCAGGGAGGTTTTTTTTCCCTTTTCTTTTCTTTTCTTTTCTTTTCTTTTCTTTTCTTTTCTTTTCTTTTCTTTGTTGCCTGAGGGGGACCAGGCACGCAAAGGGTTCAGCCTGCAAAGCCAGGGAGTCCAACAAGCAGTTTATTTTTTTTTCTAGCTTCATGGCAATAAAATAGCTAGGCTAGAGTATAGCAGCCCTGTTCATGAGGCTGCGGTCGTACACCGAAACCCTAGAGCAACCAGACTTCCCAAAGCAGCATGCCACGGAGAAGACTGATCCAGATCAAGCTCAGATATCCAGCTCCATGGCAGAAATGCAGGGAGGGGATGGGGGACCGGAGATTTCCCTGGAGGGAATGGTCAGCCCTCCCCAACCCGAGATCCAGGTGCCAAGATGGAGGGATGCCCTTAACCCAGACCGAGTTCTAACTGCGGAAGACAGGAATGTCTTCCTACAGATGAAGTGCTTGGAGGCGGAAGCAGAGGAAAAGCACTTAAAGGTGGAGGAGAGGAGAAAGGTGAAGCGCTTGGAGGCGGAAATGGAGGCGAAGTGCTTAGAAACAGAGACAGAGCTGAAGCGCTTAGAGCTGGAAAGGGCTAAGCTGGGTCAGCCAGGTAGCCCTAAAAGTCCTCCTCCAGGTACCTCTCCCCATTCCAAGAAATTCCCCACATACAAGGTAGGCGATGATACAGAGGCCTTCTTAGAAAATTTTGAAAGGGCCTGCCTTGGGTACAACATCCCTACAGACCAATATATGGTGGAACTGAGACCACAACTCAGTGGACCCTTAGCAAAGGTGGCAGCTGAAATGCCTAAAGAACACATGAATGAGTGCAAACTTTTTAAACATAAGGCCAGAATTAGGATGGGGCTAACACCCGAGCATGCCCGTCGGCGGTTCAGAGCTGGAAACCAGAGGTGGCATTTTCCCGACACGCCTACCACATTGTAAAAAATTGGGATGCCTGGATATCAGGAGCAAATGTTAAGTCTCTGGAAGATCTGTCTCTCCTAATACAAATGGAGCAGTTCTTAGAGGGTGTTCCTGAGGAAATAGAAAGGTACATCCTAGTTGGGAAGCATAAAACTGTAATCAAAACGGGGGAGATCAGAGCCAAATGGGTGGAGGTGGCAGAGAAGAAGAACGCTAGTAGCAGTTGGTGGGGATACTAGAAGGGGCAACCCGAGATGACACCCCACCATTGGAGTAATCCCAAGGCCCCACCGCACAAGGAGGAGCCCTCCACACAGCCAGGGAGACCCCAGATGCCCTCTCATCCCACCACCCCACTCTCCAACCACTCACCTCGCCCCAGCCCACAGTCAGCTGGGCAATGCTTTAAATGTAATGAGTTGGGGCATGTGAAGGCCAACTGCCCCAAGAGCACCAGCCGACTACAACTCATCACCCCAGGATCCCACAGAAAGCCTTCAGGCCCAGATGCTTCGCAAATACCCCCAGAGTAAAGGGAAACTGTGAGTGTGGGCGGGAGGAAGATTACTGCGTGGAGAGACATTGGAGCACAGGTGTCAGCTATCCACCAATCCCTGGTGGACTCTAAATTCACGAACCCAGAGGCCAACTCTTTTAACTTGCTTACATGCAGGTTGCCTGTCCAGTACAAGAACTGGTCAGGAATATGGACTTTTGCAGTCTATGACGATTATCCCATTCCCATGCTTCTGGGAGAAGACTTAGCCAACCATGTGAGGCTAACAAAAAGGGTGGGGATGGTCACCCACAGTCAGGCTAAACAGGCCTCCACACCTACCTCCATTCCTGACCCTCCTACAAGGACCCAGTCTGTGTCCCCTGTTAGTACAGGGCCGGGGACCTAGCCAGAGGTGGTGGAACCAGACCCCAGACCAAAGTCTATGGCAGCAGTTAGAATATCATAGAAACATAGAATATCAGCATTGAAAGAGACCTCAGGAGGTCATCTAGTCCAACCCCCTACTCAAAGCACGACCAATCCCCAACTAAATCGTCCCAGCCAGGGCTTTGTCAAGCCTGACCTTAAAAACCTCTAAGGAAGGAGATTCCACCACCTCCCTAGGTAACCCATTCCAGTGCTTCATCACCCTCCTAGTGAAAACGTTTTTCCTATTATCCAACCTAAACCTCCCCCACTGTAACTTGAGACCATTACTCCTTGTTCTGTCATCTGGTACCACTGAGAACAGTTTAGATCCATCTTCTTTGGAACCCTCTTTCAGGTAGTTGAAAGCAGCTATCAAATCCCCCCTCATTCGTCTCTTCTGAAGACTAAACAATCCCAGTTCCCTCAGCCTCTACTCATAAGTCATGTGCTCCAGCCCCCTAATCATTTTTGTTGTCCTCCGCTGGACTCTTTCCAATTTTTCCACATCCTTCTTGTAGTGTGGGGCCCAAAACTGGACACAGTACTCCAGATGAGACTTCACCAATGCCGAATAGAGGGGAATGATCACATCCCTCGATCTGCTGGCAATGCCCCTACTTATACAGCACAAAATGCCGTTGGCCTTCTTGGCAACAAGGGCACACTATCGACTCAAATCCAGCTTCTCATCCACTGTAACTCCTAGGCCCTTTTCTGCAGAACTGCTGACAAGCCATTCGGTCCCTAGTCTGTAGCAGTGCATGGGATTCTTCCATCCTAAGTGCAGGACTCTGCACTTGTCCTTGTTGAACCTCATCAGATTTCTTTTGGCCCAATCCTCTCATTTGTCTAGGTCTAGGTTATAGATCCAGGTCCTGGGACCCAGGCAGAACCAGCCCAAGGATCGGAACTGGCGGAGCAGTCAGCACCAGAGCCCATGCTTGCAACCCCACCAGAGTCAGGGGAGCCAGCACCAAGGGGCACCACAGAGCCTGCACCTGCAGCAACAGCTAAACCAGCACAAGAAGCTCAACCGGAGCCTGAAATACAATTTAGTGCACCAATGGAGAGCGGTTCACAATCGACGGAGACACCCCCATCACCTGCATCGCTTCCAGTGGGACCAAGCCCAAGTCCACAACCAAGTGAGGAACTAATGTCTCCAGCATCAAGGGAGCAGTTCCAGACAGATTAAGAAGTGGATGAAAGCCTCAAGGGAGCTTGGACGGCGGCATGGAGCGACCCACCACCTTTCAGCTCTTCTGATAAGTCCAGGATTGTTGTAGAAGGAGAATCTTATACAAGGAAACCCTTTCTGGTGGGCACAGGGAGGACTGGCATCCTCAGAGACAGTTGGTAGTTCCAACTAAGTATAGGGAAAAGCTCTTGAGCTTAGCCCACGATCACCCTAGTGGCCATGCTGGGGTGAATCAGGACCAAAGATTGTTTGGGAAAGTCATTCCACTGGGAGGGAATGGGCAAGGATGTTTCTACCTATTCCCGGTCTTGTGTGGTGTGCCAGCGGGTGGGAAAGCCCCAAGACCAGGTCAAGGCCCCTCTCCAGCCACTCCCCATAATTGAGGTTCCATTTCAATGTGTAGCTGTGGATATTCTGGGTCCTTTCCCTAAGAAGACACCCAGAGGAAAGCTGTACATACTGACCTCATGGATTTTGCCACCCGATGGCCGGAAGCTGTAGCTCTAAGCAACACCAGGGCTAAAAGCATGAGCCAGGCATTGGCAGACATTTTTGCCAGGGTAGGTTGGCCCTCAGACATCCTTATGGATTTGGGAACTAACTTCCTGGCAGAGACCATGAAACATCTTTGGGAAGCTCATGGGGTGAACCACTTGGTTGCCACCCCTTACCACCATCAAACAAATGGTCTAGTTGAGAAGTTTAATGGTCTAGTTGAGAAGTTTGGGGGCCATGATACTTAAAATTGTGAATAAGCACTCCAATGATTGTAGGGTGACCAGATGTCCCGATTTTATAGGGACAGTCCCGATTTTTGGGGTCTTTTTCTTATATAGGCTCCTATTACCCCCACCCCCTGTCCCGATTTTTCACACTTGCTCTCTGGTCACCCTAAATGATTGGGACCTAGTGTTGCACCAGTTGCTCTTTGCCTATAGGGCTGTACCACATCCCAGTTTGGGGTTTTCATGCTTTGAACTTGTTTATGGCCATGAAGTAAAGGTGCCATTACAATTGGTGAAGCAGCAATGGGAGGGGGTTATATCTTTCTCCAGGAACTAACATTTTGGACTTTGTAACCAACCTGAAAAACACCCTCAAGGACTCTTTAGCTCTTGCTCGAGAAAACCTAGAGGATGCTCAACAAAAGCAAAAGGCCTGGTCTGATAAACATGCCAAAGAGCGTTCCTTCAGAGTAGGTGACCAAGTCATGGTCCTGAAAGTGCTCCAGTCCCATAAGATGGAAGCGCTGTGGGAGGGGCCATTTATCGTCCGAGAGTGCCTGGGAGCTGTTAATTACCTCATAGCATTCCCAGACCCTACCCTAAAACCTAAAGTATACCATGTTAATTCTCTAAAGGCCTTTTATTCCTGAGAACTCAAGGTTCTCCAGTTTACAGCCCAGGAGAGAGATGACTCTGAGTGGCCTGAAGGAGTCTACTTTGAAGAAAAAAGCAACAGTGGCGTAGAAGAAGTGAGCCTTTACATAACCCTTGGGTGTAAACAGTGACAGCAAATCCAGGAGCTGTGCACCAGCTTCGTGCCAATGTTTTCAGCCACCCCAGGATGGACAGAATGGGTGTACCACTCCATTGACACAGGTGATGCTTGCCCAATTAGAGTCCAACCCTACCGGATGGCTCCTCAAGCCAAAATTGCAATAGAAAGGGAGATCAAGGGCATGTTACAGATGGGTGTAATCTGCCCTTCTGAGAGCACATGGGCCTCTCCAGTGGTTCTGGTTCCGAAACCAGATGGGAAAATCTGCTTTTGCGTGGACTACTGTAAGCTCAATGCTGTAACTCGCCCAGAGAACTATCCAATGCCATGCACAGATGAGCTATTGGAGAAACTGGGACATGCCCAATTCATCTCCACCTTAGTCTTAACTAAGGGGTACTGGCAAGTGCTGCGAGATGACCCCGCCAAGGAAAGGTCAGCCTTCATCACCCATGTAGAGCTGTATGAATTTAATGTGCTCCTTTTCGGACTGCAAAATGCACCTGCCACCTTCCAGAGACTGGTGGATAACCTTCTGGCTGGATTTGAAGAATTTGCAGTCCCCCATCTTGACATGTGGCTATATTCCAGAATTTATGGGCAGAACACCTGGAACACCTCTAAGCTGTCTTCCAGAGCATAAGGGAGGCAGGATTAAATGTTAAGGCCAAAAAATGTCAAACAGGCCTAAACAAGGTAACATACCTTGGGCACCAGGTGGGTCAAAGAACTATCAACGCCCTACAGGATAAAGTAAATGCTATCCAAAATTGGCCTGTCCCTAAGTCAAAGAAGCAGGTCCAATCCTTCTTGGGCTTGGCCGGGTATTACAGACGATTTGTATCACACTACAGCCAAATTGCCACCCCACGGACTGACTTAACCAGGAAAAAACAGCCAAATGCAGTTCAGTGGACTGAGAAGTGTCAGGAAGCCTTTAACCAACTTAAGGCGGCCCTTACGTCTGACCATGTACTAAGGGCCCTGGACTCTGACCAATCTTTCGTTGTAACCACAGATGCGTCTGAGCGTGGTGTAGGAGCAGTTTTAATGCAGGAAGGACCAGATCAACAATTCCATCCTGTTGTGTTTCTCAGCAAAAAACTTTCTGAGAGGGAAAGCCACTGGTCAGTCTCAGAAAAATAATGTTATGCCATTGTGTATGCTCTGGAGAAGTTACACCCATACATTTGGGGATGGCGGTTCCACCTGCAGACTGACCATGCTGCACTGAAGTGGCTTCACACAGTCAAAATGACTAACAAAAAAATTCTCTTCAAGCCTTTGATTTTGAAATACAACACATTTCAGGAGCCTCTAACAAAGTGGCTGATGCACTCTCCCGGGAAGGTTTCTCAGAATCAGCCAGGTAAAAATGTCCCTGTATTCTAAGTCATTGTAGTCCTTAAAATGTGGAAAATACTGTTTAGTTCTTCATGTAATTAGTAGTAAAATTAGAGGTGCATGTATCTTATTAACTCTATTTTCCTAAACCTCCAGGAAGAAATCCCAGCCGGTGTGGACCCGACCTGAACCAGGCTGGCCAACACCGTCTGTGATTTGGGGGGCGTGTGATAAATGAAGGGAGTGGGGTAGCTCTCTTTTATGGACACCCAACCAGCCAGGAGCTGTAAAATCCCTCTTAGTAGCTGTTCTTTAAATGTTCTAACTGTAAAGGGTTAAAAAGTCTCACTGCTATGCATAGGTAAAAGGAAGTGAGTGGGTGCCTGGCCAAAAGAGCCAATGGGAAGGCTAGAACTTTTTAAAATTGTAAAAAGACTCCCCTTTTGTCTGTTTGTTGTTCTCCTGAGGAGAGGTGGACAGGGTGACAGCTATGCTGTAAGAAGCTTGGGCCAGGTATGAACAAATCATCACTATCATGCCTAGAAACTACTCATTTAAAACCCCAGATATGTAAGTAGATCAGGAATGTCTAGGAAGACGCGATTAGGTTTATCCCTTTTAATTCGTTACTGTTTGTGGATTCCTCTGTGCTAACACCAGGTGCGTTTTTTTGCTTGTAACCTTTAAGTTGGACCTCAAGAAAGCTATTCTTGGTGCTTAATCCTTGTGATTGCTCTTTTAAAATCTAGCAATAGCCTGAGTTCCCAGATGTATTTTCTTTCTTTTTTTTATTAATAAAATTTACCTTTTTAAAGAACAGAATTGGATTTTTGTATCTTAAGAGGTTTGTGCACACGTTGTTTAATTATCTGGTGGCAACAGCTGATTTCCTTTTTTTTTTCTTTCTCGGTTCTTCCCTGGATGGGGGGTGAAAGGGCTTGAGGGTACCCCACAGGAAGGAATTCCCAAGTGTGCCTTCCTGGGTTCTCAAAGGGGTTCTGCACTTAGGTGGGTCAGAGAAAAGCTGTAACCTTGGGAGTTTAATTCAAGCCTGGAGTGGCCAGTATTAATTTTGAGAATCCTTGCGCTCAAAGTGCCAGAGTGGGGAATTAGCCTTGACACAGGGTCCCATCTAGCACCATGTCTGTTAGGCTGCACTGTCACACCCAGGAAAAAGCCATGCCCGTGATGACAGCAGTCCTGCTGCCAGGAACGCCTTTGGGCTTTCCAGTGCTGCACGGGTCTGTCCTGGCTCCATTGGCTACGCAGCGGAAGAGCCCAGCTGCTCATGGGTTCATCATTTGTGGAGATAGAATAGAAGGATGGGATTTTACACTGGCAAAGCTGTAGCTTTACAAACCCACGTCTCTCCTCTGAATGACAAACTTACCTTAAAGAATCCTGACATTTCCAGTGCCATGCCTGTCCTGGGAGCGTGAGTGTGAGTGTAACACCCCCCGCCTTCTTTTGAGCTTAGCTATCAATATAATAAACGTGCTGCTTTCTGCCAAACTCTGGTGGGTTATTAGTCCTCCCTAAGCTTACTAGCTGGCCCAGTTTTGGGTAACAGGGCAGGGCTGCCATGCAGACACCCTACGAGCTGATGTGCTCCAGGAACACCCCTGCCCCTGGGCTGCTGGCACTATACATCAGGGCGACATGGATTGACTCTCATCATTGCCCTCTGCACAGGAGAGCCTGGGCTGGGCAGGCACCCTGTGACAGGCTGTCTGCCAGCGTCACACACCCCTTCACAGCAGTGTGGGGACAGAGGCTCCCCACTGGCTGCTGCTCTTGCAGTCTCCCAGCTCAGGACTAACGTGGTGCAGGCCAGGGGGCTTGTACTGAGTTTGTGCACTGGGCTGAGGCTCCCCCGAGTCCTTTACTGCAATTCAAAAGTGGCCAGTAGACAAATCCAAACCAACCCCTGCGTCAGGCCCCCTTTCCCACCTGAGCTGCAGGAGAACTGAGCTGTGCCTAAAATCCACAGCTGGCCCCATCTCTGTAACAGGGATGAACTGCACGCTCCATATCTGGGCACTATCGAACTTTGGGAAAGTCGGACTCCGGCTGTGGATCCAGCCTCTGTCGCTCGGGCCCACCTCTAAATGAATCACTCTGGACTGTAATGAGAGGCGCATTTTTACTACATCCCTGCACAGGATCTCACTCTCTCTTTCCATGCCGCAGCGTTTATTTATGATTTTCGTTAGCTCTGATTTATTGGAGATTTTCCCTTTACAGGAGAGATGCTTCTCAGATGAGATCTCACCTTCCCGGTTTTAGACTGGGAGACTTTTTATTTATTCTTGGGTGGGAAGAGGGTGATATCAGAGGAAATGCAGCCAACTGGCATGCAATTCACATGGGGTCATTTGGTCACTGTGATAAATGAAGGGGGAGGGTAGCTACCTTTTAAGGACACCCAGCCAGCCAGTTAGCTACAAAATCCTTGTTAGTAGCTGTTCTCTATTTGCTTTACCAGTAAAGGGTTAAAAAAGCCCATAGGTAAAATGAAGGGAGTGGGCACATGACCAAAAGAGCCAATGGGAAAGCTAGAACTTTTTAAAATGGGAAAAAAACTTTTCCTTTGTCTGTCTGTTGTTGTTCTCTCCAGAGAGGAGACACAGAGCAGTAATGCTGTAAGAAGCTTGCACCAGGTATGAAAAATCATCAAATCATACCTAGAACTACTAATTTGAAACCCCAGATATGTAAGTAGATCAAGAAATGTCTAGACAGGCATGATTAGGTTCATCTCTTTTATTTTTGTAAGGCTTGTGGACTCCTCTGTGCTAACCCCAGGTGGTTTTGTTTTCCTTGTAACCTTTAAGCTGGCCCTCAAGAAAGTTATTTTGATGCTTAATTCGTATAAGTAGTTCTTTTTAAAATCTAGCAATAGTCTGAGTTTTTAGATGTATTTTCTTTCTTTTAGCTTTTATTAAGAACAGGATTAGATTTTTGTGTCCTAAGAGGTTTGTGTTGTTTAATTAGCTGGTGCAACAGCTGATTTTCCTTGTTTTCTTTCTCAGCTCTTCCCTGGGGTTGGGGGGTGCTGGGGGGGAGAGTGAAGGGCTTGAGGATACCCCACAGGGAGGAATTCCCAAGTGCGCCTTCCTGGGTCCAAAGGGTTGGTTCTTTTTTGCACTTGGGTGGTGGCAGCATCTACCCATCAAAGGTCAGAGAGAAGCTGTAACCTTGGGAGTTTAACACAAGCCTGGAGTGGCCAGTATTAATTTTTAGAATCCTTGTGGGCCCCCACCTTCTGCACTCTAAGTGCCAGAGTGGGGAATCAGCCTTGACAGCCACAAACCTTGCTCTTTGGGCATCAGGTTTTCTTTGCCTCTGGTTTGGAAGTACCAGTTTTTACCACCCTGTTGCTGGCTTGTTTAAATCAGTGTCAGTGTTAATGGATTCTTAAGCTGTAAATTTTAACGCCATTCTCTCCTGCCTGTTACCAGGGGGTTCTAGGAACCTGGACCCCTCCACTGTCATGTTCTGGGTGACCTTTGTCTTCCTGTATTGAGAGTGGCAGTCAGACGAGGCTTGTAGTGAATTCCTTACTCTGCATAGTGACAGCCTAGGAAAGAGCACACAGTGTTGGTGTTGGCTAGTCCAGAACTCTGTGGGATTAGCATTCCATGTATCTTGGACCTTCCAGATGTCTTAGACACCTGAGGCCCAATCCTATGAGGTGCTTAGTGCCTCCTGTTGAGTACTAAGAACTCAGCTCTCCTTTGGAGTTGTGGATCTATTCACCTCCAAATCAGCCATCACCTTACAGGCCCTCATATTGCAAGATTGCCCCAGTATACAGGGAGCTGGGAAGCCCAGCAGAGGATCCTGTCAGCTCCTAAAAGCTGTCAGTGGCTTTGACTTCTTGATCCCTAATGAGCTGATCTGGATTCGAATCAAGGACTCTAGCCCAGTGTATGAAAACAATGAATGCACTCTGGGTTGTGGTGACAGCATGTGCACCATGCAGCAAGGAGCTGGCTCAGGAAGCTGCTAGGAATTTTGTTCTCCTGCATAGCTATGCAATTTATTATCATTGCAAAGTCAAGCCTGCAGGCCAGGAAAATGCCCCCAGTTCATTCTGGGCATTGGAATGTAATGGATTCAGGTGTTACCCATGACATCACACACTGACACATTGAGGCAGAAGCCCTGGAGAACTAGGATCAGTGGATGGGAACCTGGGAGGCAGTGACCATGAGATGGTCGAGTTCAGGATCCTGACACAAGGAGGAAAGGAGAGCAGCAGAATACGGACCCTGGACTTCAGAAAAGCAGACTTTGACTCCCTCAGGGAACCGACTGGCAGGATCCCCTGGGAGAATAACATGAGGGGGAAAGGAGTCCAGGAGAGCTGGCTGTATTTTAAAGAATCCTTATTGACATTGCAGGAACAAACCATCCCGATGTGTAGAAAGAATAGTAAATATGGCAGGTGACCAGCTTGGCTTAACAGTGAAATCCTTGCCGATCTTAAACTCAAAAAAGAAGCTTACAAGAAGTGGAAGCTTGGACAAATGACTAGGGATGAGTATAAAAATATTGCTCAGGCATGCAGGAGTGAAATCAAGAAGGCCAAATCACACTTGGAGTTGCAGCTAGCAAAAGATGTTAAGAGTAACAAGAAGGGTTTCTTCAGGTATGTTAGCAACATGAAGAAAGTCAAGGTAAGTGTGGGCCCCTTACTGAATGAGGGAGGCAACCTAGTGACAGAGGATGTGGAAAAAGCTAATGTACTCAAGGCTTTCTTTGTCTCTGTCTTCACGAACAAGGTCAGCTCCCAGACTGCTGCACTGGGCAGCACAGCATGGGAAGGAGGCGACCAGCCCTCTGTGGAGAAAGAAGTGGTTCAGGACTATTTAGAAAAGCTGGATGAGCACAAGTCCATGGGGCTGGATGCGCTGCATCCAAGGGTGCTAAAGGAGTTGGTGGATGTGACTGCAGAGCCATTGGCCATTATCGTTGAAAACTCATGGCGATCAGGGGAGGTCCCAGATGACTGGAAAAAGGCTAATGTAGTGTCCATCTTTAAAAAAGGAAAGAAGGAGGATTCAGGGAAACTACAGGCCAGTCAGCCTCACCTCAGTCCTTGGAAAAATCATGGAGCAGGTCCTCAAGGAAACAATTGTGAAGCACTTAGAGGAGAGGAAAGTGATCAGGAACAGTCAGCATGGATTCACCAAGGGCAAGTCATGCCTAACTAACCTAATTGCCTTCTATGATGAGATAACTGGCTCTGTGGATGAGGGGAAAGCAGTGGATGTGTTATTCCTTGACTTTACCAAAGCTTTTGATACGTATTCTTTGATAAGTATTCTTGCCGGCAAGTTAAAGAAGTATGGGCTGGAGACTATAAGGTGGAAAGAAAGCTGCCTAAATCGTTGGGCTCAACGGGTAGTGATCAATGGCTCCATGTCTAGTTGGCAGCCGGTATCAAGCGGAGTGCCCCAAGGGTTGGTCCTGGGGCCGGTTTTGTTCAATATCTTCATTAATGATCTGGAGGATGGCGTGGACTGCACCGTCGGCAAGTTTGCAGATGACACTAAACTGGGAGGAGTGGTAGATATGCTGGAGGGTAGAGATAGGATACAGAGGGACCTAGTCAAATGAGAGGATTGGGCCAAAAGAAATCTGATGAAGTTCAACAAGGACAAGTGCAGAGTCCTGCACTTAGAACAGAAGAATCCCATGCACTGCTACAGATTAGGGACCGAGTGGCTAGTCAGCAGTTCTGCAGAAAAGGACCTAGGAGTTACAATGGATATGAGTCCACTGTAGAAGCTGGATATGAGTCAACAATGTGCCCTTGTTGCCAAGAAGGCTAACGGCATTTTGGGCTGTATAAGTAGGGGCATTGCCAGCAGATCGAGGGACGTGATCATTCCCCTCTATTTGGCATTGGTGAGGCCTCATCTGGAGTACTGTGTCAGTTTTGGGCCCCACACTACAAGAAGGATGTGGAAAAATTGGAAAGAGTCCAGTGGAGGGCAACTAAAATGATTAGGGGTCTGGAGCACATGACTTATGAGGAGAGGCTGAGGGAACCTGGATTGTTTAGTCTGCAGAAGAGAAGGATGAGGGGGGATTTGATAGCTGCTTTCAACTTCCTGAAAGGGGATTCCAAAGAGGATGGATCCAGACTGTTCTCAGTGGTACCAGCTGACAGAACAAGGAGTAATGGTCTCAAGTTGCAGTGGGGGAGGTTTAGGTTGGATATTAGGAAAAACTTTTTCACTAGGAGGGTGGTGAAGCACTGGAATGGGTTATCTAGGGAGGTGGTGGAATCTCCTTCCTTAGAGGTTTTTAAGGTCAGGTTTGACAAAGCCCTGGCTGGGATTATTTAGTTGGGGATTGGTCCTGCTTTGAGCAGGGGATTAGACTAGATGACCTCCTGAGGTCTCTTTCAATGCTGATATTCTATGATTCTATGACCTGCCAGTGCTGGTGTGGAAGGACCAGCGTGCCTCATTGCTGAGTGAACTGGCCATTGCATGGCAGGCACAGGGGGCTAATCACCAAAAGCTGGTGCTTTTCTAGAGCTGCATCTTCTCTTTTGCATGGGACAGGCAGACAGCAAGGAACCCTGAACATGTGATGACTCCAGCCTCCACTGTAAACCTTGATTCTGCATCTGAGCCATGTATGGAGAGCCCTGCCAGTGTGTGGAATCCCACTGACTGCACTGGGGTTCCAGAGAGACTCAGCACAGATGCAGTTGCAGGGTCAGGATCTTGAGTCCTAGTCCACTCCAGATGTTCCTTGATAGGCTCCACCTAATGCTAATGTAACCCACTGGTTAGCAGGCATATAGAGCCCCTTCTGTGCCCAATCCACAGAGAGCAGGCATCTATTACAGGCTTCTTTAGTGCAAGCTGTAGCAGCTTCTGCTTTTAGCTCTGGAGGTTCCCGGTTCAATCTCTGCTACACCTGCCATTGATGTCAGCTGTTGCACAAGCACATGGTGTGCTGATATCCAATCACTCTAGTGCGACCTCTTCTCAGGCCACCAGCCACCAGAGAGCAAGAGAATCCAAAGCACATGAAGCTGGTCCACTTTCTTAGGTAGAGGGCACTGACACACAAAGAGCAGTGTTAGCAGTCACACTGCATGGCTTTGGCGTCAGCGCTCATGCTAGTGGCGGGTGCCTCTCTCCGCTCAGCATTGCACTCTGGCTGTGATTCACTAGCAGAGACGTAATTTCCAATTAAATTGCAATTCTTTTCAGAGCCATTTATTTCTGTTTCTTTTGTATTTTGATCAGAACGTCAGTCAGTTTTTTACCCGTTTGTCAATTTCCCTTTCCCTAAAGATTATCTGTGAACAATGTGAAAATACAGAAATATCTGCTGTCAGCTTCTAACCTGGGAGAGCCTCAGATTCCAGGAGCTAGGAGGAAACCTGCAGAGAATACATTAAGAAACAGAAAAAAAAAATGTTTTCCCTTCAGATTTCTCTGCTTAAAGCTGCATTTTGAAATCTCCTTTTTTCTCTGTTCCCAGTGCCCAGCTCCCCCTTGTGACCTTTAAAACCTGCAAACCCTCCCTCCCAGAGTAGTGCTTACTCATACAAGAAGTCCCATTGATTTCCCCGTGGCAAAGCAGCCATTGGCTTTGTGGGATGTGCCTAGGGAGCTTATAGAATCAGGCCTTAAGACAGAGAAACCCTTTTTCATTTGGGGTGTCACAACCAATAACACTAGGCCATAAACCAAGTACTGTTTACATGAGTAACAGAGATTGAGAGTTATATCCCTTTCCCCTATCCCGTGTCTGACTTGTCTATTAGATTGTAAACTCATAGGGGGAGGGAGGGGACTGTCTGCTCCTCTGTACAGCACCTCTTCTTGGCTGGCCCCTAGGCACTACCATAATATGTCTGATTAATATTAATAATAAAGATTGATGGAGTATTTAGGATCCTGTTCTGTTAGGGACACTGTCATCTGTGTTAAAGCCAAAATTTGACCCTCCATTGAATTTGGTATAATCCAGGGGAGACTATCCACCATTCACAACACTGTGGCACACATAGCTGTGAAACAGAGATGAAGTGATTTGTCTGAGGTCACACATCAGACCAGGGGCAAAGCTGGGAACAGAACCTGGGTCACTGGAGTCTGAGGCACCAACCACTAAGTTGCACTGCCTCCTGTATGAATGAGCATCTGCCAGGGACTCCCCAGCTATCCCCAAGGCCTGGTTTGTTCACTTCCTATGAAGTGTTGTGCTACTATGGAGATATTTTACAGAGGTGACAAAAATATTGAAAAAAAGTTTTATGAGTATACTAGGTCAGGGTTTCTCTGCCTCCCGCAGACACTAATGCTATGTTACAAGCAAAATGAATTTTGGGAAACTCCACACCCCTCCGTGAGTTCCAAGCCTTCCCTGCCATCTAACCAAAACCAAGAGAGAGTGGTTGCAATCCCCTGAAAGTGCTCCTCAGTTTAGAACCCTTGTATTAGGCAATACACACTCTTTACAGTCAGTCAGTCACTCATTCCAACTTCCACCTTGCTTTCTTCTCACTAGCTAAATTGCAGCATGATATTACCAGCCATTCTTCTCACTAATCCTTTAGGCTTTATACCATTTGGAAGCTTGGAATACAAGCTGTCAGATGTCACCCACCCTTGGTTTCAGATGTTAAGATCAGCCTTAAAATCAGACTGGAGTTGGAACATGCAGCAGAATGCAAGATGGTAATCAGAATGATGTGATTTCAAGGCCCAATATGGCATAAACCAGTGGGGGTAGAAAAAGCAAGTGGATTAGTTTCCAGCCCTGCTGGTTTACAAGATACTGTATCTGAGAAGAGTCATTAATCTAGGCAAAACTTGTGGCCATTTACCCGACAAGCCAAGAGGCATTAAGATTCCCAAGCCCCCGACTGCTGCCATCTGCATTGATACTGTGGAGTTATGGCCAATCCAAAGCTCCTTGGAATCAATGGAAAGCTGCTCACTGATTTCAATGGCCTTTGCATCATCTCTTTCGTGCCCAGACAGAAGGAATCTGAAGGCAGCCGTGCTGGTCTCAGCTGCAGCAAAGAAGCAGCCAAGTCAGATGCTGACAAAGCGACAGACAAAGAGAAATGGCAAGGAATGAAGTGTTCTTTCTGAACATCTCAATGGGCTGGAAGCAATGGAGGGGAAAAGCAAATGGAAACAGATGGGGGGAAAGCACTCATCACTGTCCCCTTCCATCACCATCTGGCTCCACAAAGGCAGCGACGCTGCATTAAATCTCTTGCCAAACGAACGCAGGGCTAGAGCCTCATCCCCCAGTGCTGGGAGGGCAGAGCTGGGGAAAAGTCAGGACTCACGTGATCTGTTCAGACAGTTCCAGGGCCTCCAGCAGCTCACACATAGTAATGAACTCACCCTCACAATACCTCTGTGAATTACTGTGCCCCCATATTATAGAGGGGGAACCGAGGCCCAGAGAGTTCACAGGACCTGCTACACATCACACTCTGGCTATGAGACATATAGCTGAGGCCATTGGGCCAGAGCCTGCTGTCAGGAACACCAGGGTAAAGCCTGCAGTGGTGCTGGGGTATCTGGGAATGGGATCTGGCCTGGTTCAGCTCTTCCTCAGTTCTCACAGCCAGGGCTGGGTTTCCCAGTCTTTCTGATTTAGGATCCAAAGGATTTGCCTTGCCCAGTAAGGGCAGTTTTAAAGGGCACCTGAAATCCTTGACAGTCCCTTTAAAACCTGCACTGGCAAGCAACCCCAGCTGCCTGACAAATGGCTGCTGCCCAGAGGATGTCTCTCCCCTCGTGACAGGTGAGGAGGAGGGGCTCCATGACGCTGTTGTGGTCTCACTAGCTTCTTCACCCCACAACCCTGGCTCACAAGTAAAGTTGCAATGGCGTTGAGATGATTGCCACTTGCTCCCGCCAGCCCGGTGTCCAGCACAGAGGGTCTTCTCCGCCCCTTCCCTCTCTCCGTTTGCATGCTGTGGAGGTGTGTCTATGTACAGACTATGTGTGTGCACTGTGTGTGTGAGAGAGAGAGAGTGAGTGTGTGTATGTCTATCTAGTGTGTGTGTGTAAGGAGCCTGTGTCTGGGTGTGTTTACACTGTGTATGGGCTAGAGTGTGTCTGTGTGGAAGTATGTGAGCGAGAGAGCAGGCGAGCCTATGGCTGTGGTATGTGCATTGTGTGGGAGGGAGTGGGTTCAACAGGAGCGTCTGTGTATGGGTCCAGGCGTTGGCGTGTGGATCTGGGGTAGGGTTAGGACAGCCTATGGAGGGTATGTTCAAAGCCAAGCTGGACTAGGGGGTCAGTCCAGACCCTGCTGAGCTCCTGAGAACTGTTCTTCCCAGATTTCAGCCCCAGACAATGGCAGTCTCACCAGGTCAGCTACTCTAGCAAGCACCTCCACCCTCTTGGGCTGCATCCAAGCCAGACCCTGGGTGCAGATCCAACTCAGGATCAGAACCATAGTGGTGGGTTTGAAACTGGGGATCTGAATTTGCCCAGAATGCATGGGAGAGGTGGGGGCTTGGACGTGATGTTCCAGCAAGGCCACATCTGTAGCATGTGTGTGCATGGGGAGCATGTGTGTGTGCATGCACGGGAAGCATGTTAATTAAAAAAAACCCTAAAACGAAAACTCCTCTTGCCCTTTACTGATTTTCTCGCAAGGACTTTTACTCCTGCTCACTCCCCGATCTGAGGTGCCGTTCCCAGCACAGAGAGCTATTCCTCACTTTCATTCAGGCAAAGGTTAGGACAACCTTCAGCTGGCCATTACATCTCCTAAGGAACTTGGTGGTCTGTGTAAACACATAGCAAGTTTGTGCATATGTGCACAGTCTACACCAGAGATAGGAACAAAATAGCCTCCTCTCAGGACTATCCCTCGACACCGCCAATATACCTTAACCACTGCTCTGGGGTACGGTGAGGAACACCTGACTCCTGGGGCGGTCCCATTGACCTATTTATAGAGCAAGATCCTACTCAGTGTGAGCAATGCCGTCATACTCTGGCCCTAAGAATTTAAGGTGGAATTTTCAAAAGCACTGAAGTGACTTAGGCAGATGAGACCCATTGATGTCAACAGGACTTCAGCTCCTAAGTCATTTAGATGCTTTTGAAAATCTCACCCTTTGGTTTTCAATTAGTGAATCCTTTATAAATGGATCTTGATTTCCTAGGAACACCTCTGTGCATTTGCCCCAAGTACTCTGGGGCGGGGGGGATCCCTTTCAGACAACACGTCCACATGCTGTTTGTGCCAGTTCTTCACTGATTGTGCTGCGCGGCTAGTCACTTAAGTCATGTGGCATTGGATCCTCTCCCAGATTGGATGACTGAAACTTTTTCAAACAGGAGAATAACAAATAGCAAATGAGGCACTTTCTGGTTCAAAGTTCCAGATGAATGATCATTTGTGTTAAAATTCTGGCAGCCTTTGAGATTTGCTGAAGCTTTCATGAATGTTCATTCAAATAATCGTGAATAACAAAATAATAGGAGCAGAGTCATGGAAATATACAACAGAAATTGATAAGAAAATCAACTCATTCCAAAGTAAATGCTTGCAGAAGATCTTCAGAGTCCATTGGAAAGAGTTTCTTGAAACATCAGACATTCTAAAGTGAGCAAACCAATCTAAAGCATCAAATATGGTAAGAGGACGACAAAGGACATATTTAGTACACACTTTAAGCATGCCACCAACACAGCTTCCGTGGCAAGTCTATATTAATAGACACCACCTGGAAAGAGAAAGAGAGTGGCTGTAGTGGGGCAACTGCTCCACTCCTGCAGAACAGGGATTAAAAGCAGCCAAGCTAGGCTGATTGGGGAAGCAGTCACAGCTGTGGCCAGCTCAATTAGGGCCCAGCTGGCCCTGATAAGAGAGCTGTGGGCCAGAAGCTGGAGGAGTCTCTTTCCAGCCTTGGAGGGAGAAGGATCTGGCTGCCTGGGAGCGCAGGGTACAGGGACCAGAGCAGGGCTGGGGAAAGGCAAGAGGAGCTCCAGCCTGGCAACTCCCCAGGCTGAAGGCCTTGGGAAAAGGCCAAAACAGGTACTGGGGCTGCAGAGGTGCAGCCTGGGCTTAGGCAGAGGCAGCTGGTCCAAACCCCTTGCCAGTGATGAGTGGCCATTACAGACTGCAGTCTGCCCCAGTGAGCGGGGGCTAGATGATGACTAGCAGTAGCCACTTAGGCAAGGTGGGTTTAGAGGGTTGGGGGGTCCCCTGGGAGGGGAGACCCAGAGTGTGGGGGTACTGCTGGGGTGGAACCCTGAGGAAAAGGGCACTGGGGTCTGGGAGGGACACAGGGTCTAAGGCAGGTGAGACACCGGCCAGAAGGAGGCGCTCTGGAGCTGAAAAAGAGCTAATTCATGGAGCAACCAGCAGGAGGCACCAGCGGTGGTGAGTCCTGACCCTGTTACAGTGGCCTAGAGAACCATTATGCAGAACAAATAGAGAAAGAAGACAAATAAATCAACACAACACTCAGAAGCCTGAACAGAGTAGCACAAGATCGAAAAAAATGGTGGAAAGTGATGGACATCCTGTGCATTTGAGGGTGTGGGAAGATAAAGATGAGTCTTAGCAAACTGAACCTGGAAATACTCACCAAAAATGTCTGTGGTATCCATTCATTATTATTGTTCATTTGCACTACAGAGGGAGTTGGCTGGTCTCAGAACCAGGTGTCTCAAAGATTCTGAGCAGAGCTAGGCAAGTAACTCATAATAAGGAAACTGAGGCTTGCTGAGATTTAATTTCCCATGTAGCATCATACAGTTAGTCTATGGCAAAACCAAGCCTTGAACCAAGAACTCCTGATGCCTAGGTCAGCACCTTGACTATAAACCATCTTTTCTACATGTGTGGCTACTAACATTGTCTTAAGACTAGCAGTTTCCTCAGCCATTTCTGGCATTGAGGCTGGTTGCTAACTACTGCAGCAAGCAAAAGGCAAAGAGGGTGTGCGGATGGTGAAGGTGAATTCATTTACAAATCCCCTGGCTGTCAGTTGTTGTGTTTTTTCCAGTTCCGATCCTCTGTTCTGGTGATCTATTGACTCACCGTGTGGCCTTCACAAGACACAGGGCCTTAGTGAAGCCAGCTGGAAATGTTATTATAAGAAGCAATAGCCTCAGTGTAAAGGTTGTTCTGAGGCTACTTCTCGGGTATTCCGTTCTATGCATCTGATGAAGTGGGCTCTAGCCCACGGAAGGTTATGCTCAAATAAATTTGTTAGTCTCTAAGGTTCCACAAGGACTCCGGTTCTTTTTATGGATACAGACTAACACGGCTGCTACTCTGAAAATTCTCAGGTATGGTTTCCCTGGGCTGGTGAATGACACCAAATGTTAGTCTGAAAACATAACAGTCCCTAATGCAACTATCTGGCCTGTGGATTCTGTTTGTTTCCTTTAATAACCAGCTATCTGGAGTCCTAGCTGAGCCTTGGCCGCATGCTGTGGTAAGCACGTCCTGGAGGTGTTGGGAACAGAGGATCAATAGAGGAGGTAGCAAAAAGCAGAGTGGGGAAAAGGAGAAATATGGGGAGAGGAGAGAGGGGAAATGCAGTTTGCCAAGAGCAATGAACGAATGTAATTGAATTGCAGCAAGCACTCAGATAACAGGCAGTGATCTCAGATCAGGCAGCAATGCCACTAGGGTGCTAACAAGCCAGCACAGCATCATTGAGTATGCCGGGCAGGTTCCTCTAATGTAGGTCATCCTGCCAGTGCACAAATAATCATCATAAGAGTCCTTTTTTTCAGAAACTTACATCTTCTAGCAGAGCTTTAACTGGATCCCCTTCTGTTCCACCAAGAAACTACCCCTGCACAGGGGGGCTGGAACAATTTCTATAGTGGGGGGTGCTGAGAGCCATTGAACCAAACTGTAACCCTGTATATGATGGAAACCACTTCAAGCCAGCACCCCTGGTTTCAGCATCTATGCCCCTGTGGGAGGGGAAGGAAAAAGCCCTTGCTGATGCCCCAGAACGTGGCAGCCTGAAGATCTGCATTCATTGGGGATTTGTGATCTGTGCACAGAAGTATCATCATCTTTAAAAGAATTGCCACAGTAAAGCAGGGGATGGGTTGAAGCCAAACCAAAGTTTGAGGGGTAGCTAATTCAAAGGGATAAATGAGAAGTGTCTATGTATTTTTACAAACCACCACAATGTGTGGTGGTTTTTTGCTTTTTTTTTTGCCTGGAGAGGAGGTAGCAGAATCCATGCCCCATCCCAGGACCCCAGAGGAAGAGACAGGCTGGTTACTCTAACAACCCAGTCCCTGGGTGTAAATGAGGTTTGATGCTGACAAGCATGGCGCTGAATGCTGGGCTGCGCCCTCAACTCCCACTGACATCAAGGTGAGTCTAGGGTTCTGAGCATACTGCAGGATCAAGCCCCACCTATAGCGAGTCTTATGCAGAGAGGATAACTTTTACTTCAAAACCAGAGCTTACGCAGGGTGCTGGCCCTCTGCACAGGATGCATTTCACCCCTAGGGCAAAACTGGAAAGCATCAAAGTGAGTATTCATGACAGAGACCTGATTCCAAAAGATATGCCACTCCAGTCAGCAAACAGGAACAATACCACATGGACTTGTTCCTGACTCGGGAGGCTACGCCTCCTCCTTGACTAACCTAATTGCCTTCTATGATAAGATAACTGGCTCTGTGGATGAGGGGAAAGCAATGGACATGTTATTCCTTGACTTTACCAAAGCTTTTGATACGGTTTCCCACAGTATTCTTGCCAGCAAGTTAAAGAAGCATGGGCTGGATGAATGGACTATAAGGTGGATAGAAATCTGGCCTGATAGTCGGGCTCAACGGGTAGTGATCAATGGCTCCATGTCTAGTTGGCAGCCGGTATCAAGCGGAGTGCCCCAAGGGTCGGTCCTAGAGCTGGTTTTGTTCAATATCTTCATTAATGATCTGGAGGATGGTGTGGATTGCACCCTCAGCAAGTTTGAAGATGACACTAAACTGGGAGGAGTAGTAGATACGCTGGAATGTAGGGATAGGATACAGAGGGACCTAGACAAATTAGAGGATTGGGCCAAAAGAAATCTGATGCGGTTCAACAAAGACAAGTGCAGAGTCCTGCACTTAGGATGGAAGAATCCCATGCACTGCTACAGACTAGGGACCGAATGGCTAGGTAGCAGTTCTGCAGAAAAGGACCTAGGGGTTACAGTGGACAAGAAGCTGGATATGAGTCAACAGTGTGCTCTTGTTGCCAAGAAGGCTAACGGCATTTTGGGCTGTTTATAGGAGCATTGCCAGCAGATCGAGGGATGTGATCATTCCCCTTTATTCGGCATTGGTGAGGCCTTATCTGGAGTACTGTGCCCAGTTTTGGGCCCCACGCTACAAAAAGGATGTGGAAAAATTGGAAAGAGTCCAGTGGAGGGCAACAAAAATGATTAGGGGGCTGGAGCACATGACTTATGAAGAGAGGCTGAGGGAACTGGGATTGTTCAGTCTGCAGAAGAGAAGAATGAGGGGGAATTTGATAGCTGCTTTCAACTTCCCGAAAGGGGGTTCCAAAGAACATGGATCTAGACTGTTCTCAGTGGTAGCAGATGACAGAACAAGGAGGAATGGTCTCAAGTTGCATTGGGGGAGTGTGACGAACTGGGACTGTTCTTACTGTGGTCTTTGAATGCTGACAGGGGAGTGTGGCTAGGATGGTCTGCATTGGGGGATGGGATACTGGCTGAGGGAGAATACCTGAGCATGTAACATGAGAACCCAGGAAGGGGTTAGAGGCCAGGTGACACCTTTGCCCGGGAAACTGAACAAAGGCTGGGGAGGGAGTTGAGAGCTGGCTGGTGACATGGCTGGGAGGCAGACAGGGCTCTGACCTCCCAAGGGGGCTAGGGTGCCCTGGGACCCCAAGATGGACCTAACTGGGGGGGTCCTGTTTGTCTGTGCCTGCAAGACCTGTCTTGGACTGTATTCCTGTCGTCTAAATAAACCTTCTGCTTTACTGGCTGGCTGAGAGTCGTAGTGAATCGCAGGAAGCCGGGGGTGCAGGGCCTTGTGTCCCCCCCACTCTCCGTGACAACTGGCGGCAGCGGTGGGATGTACTGCACCCCGTGGACGGCGCTTCCTGCAGTAAGTGACTGGGGAGCAGTAAAACGAAGGGGGATCGACGGGGACCAGGTGGTCTGAAGAGTCAGAGAGAGACGGTTCAGGGGGTGATTGACCCCTGGGAGTGTGTGACCAATGAGAAGGACTGTTGCAGTAACAGGGTCCCCCGGGGAGTCGCAGCGAGCGGTCCCGGGGCGGAGGAGTCTGCAGCTCGACCCTGGAAGAGAGGTGGTGACCTGAAGAAGGGCTGGCACACTAGGGGTCTCCCGGGAATGGTGGAAAGCGGAGAGCACAGGCCGGCGAGTGGCCAGCAGGAGGATGTATGCTCAACGCCTTAAGAGCGACCTGGTGGAGCTGTGCAGGCAGAGGGGGCTGTGCATTGGGAGGTCCACCAAAGAACAGCTAACTGCCTAGCTGGAGGAGAGGGATCACTTGGATGAACCGAGCCCTGTGCCTGAGGGCAGCCGCCCGGCGGATGCAGCGTGGGCCCCGGGGCTTGACATGGCTGGGAGGGGTCAGACTGCTGCCGAGGACATCCCGAGACCCTGCCTACCTATACCGAGGGGAGGGGTTGGGGGAAGCCCAGCAAATACCGAGGGCACCCTGACCCCTGCAGCCAGCAGGGGATCGTCCCGGCGGAGCTCCCTGTCCCGGGAGCGGATGTGACTGGAATATGACCGGGAGCTGAGACTGAAAGAGTTCGAGGTAAGGCAGCAAGAACTGAAGCAGGAGCAGGAAGAGAAGGAGAAATAACATCAGCATGAGTGGGACCAATGGTCCTCCGCCCCGGGACCGCTCGCTGCGACTCCCTGGGGGACCCTGTTACTGCAACAGTCCTTCTCATTGGTCAGCATGAGCTGGAACTGGCCAGGCTGAGGAGCAGGAAGGCCCGGCTGCGGTGAGTGAGGGGGAACCCAAGACTGCAAAGAGCTTTGATAAGTGCTTCCTGGCCCAGCGTAAGGAGGGGGAGGACATGGATACCTTCCTGACGGCCTTTGAGAATACCTGTGAGCTGCTCCAGGTTGACCATGCAGACAGGCTCCAGTTTCTCATCCCCTCACTGGACTCCACAGCCAGGGAGGTGTACAGCCGACTGAAAGGGGCGGAGACAGGGGACTACGAACTGTTCAAAAAAGCCCTGCTCCGCGAGTTTGGGCTGACCCCTGAGATGTACCGGACAAGGTTCCAGAGTCAGCGTAAAACCCATGAGGTCACATACCTACAACTAGCCAACCAGGCGCAGGGGTATGCCCGCAAGTGGACAGCTGGGGCCCAGACTAAAGAAGACCTGCCTGACACATCTGTACTGGAGCACGTGTATGAGCAGTGCCCATCCAACCTGAGGCGATGGTTGATGGACCAAAAGCCAGAGAACCCGCAGCATGCAGGCCAGCTGGCCGACGAGTCTGTGAACAGTCGGGCAGGGGATAACAGGGAGGAGTCCCAAAGGAGCAGGCCCACCACAACGCAGAGAGAGAGTCACCATGGGACCTCCCAGCGGGGAAATACGGAGAACCCCCACCAAAGGGAAACATCCAACGTCAGGCCCATCTGACCCACTCGAGGGGACCCACAGGACATGGGCTACTATCACTGTGGCCAAAGAGGCCACATAAGGGCCCAGTGCCTCAGGCTCAGGGACAGACTGAGCGGACCCAACCCACAGAGGGTTGACTGGGTAGAGACCGAGTCGGACGAGGGGAAGCATTCCCAGGCCAGGGGGGCTGGCAGCCTACCACCTGCTAAGGAGGGAGGAGAGCTCCAGGCCAGCTCCTCTGGGGGGCTGGATGCTCCAGACTCAGGGTTTTTGGTTTACAGAGTAGGCGTGGGGCGGTCCCTGCGGAGTGAGTACCTTGTTCCCCTGGAGGTGGATGGGAGGAAGGTCAATGGATACTGGGATACGGGCTCAGAGGTCACACTGGCCCGGCCCAAGCTGGTGGCCCCAGATTGGGTGGTGCCCAACACCTACCTGACCCTGATGGGGGTGGGTGGGACCCCAGTCAAAGTGCCCATGGCGAGGGTACACCTGAAGTGGGGGGCCAAGGAGGGCCCCAAGGATGTGGGGGTACACCTGTATTTGCCCACTGAGGTGTTGATTTGGGGGGGGGGGACCTGGAGGACTGGCCAAGCAACCCCCAGGGTGCCCTGGTCATGACCTGTAGTCAGAGCCGGCGAGGAGCACTACACCCTGACAACGGGGAGGGTACCTTGCCCAAGGCGCAGGACCCTAACCCGGTGAGGAGGGAACACCCAGGGACACAGCTCAGAGAGGCTGCAGCCTCCGACTCAGCCGGCGAGAGAGAGCAGGTGCCCATCCCTGTCCCAGCTGCTGAGTTGCAGAAAGATCCCTCCTTGCAGAAGATAAGGGACATGGCCAACCCCAGTGCAGTACAGACCATGGGAAGAGGTGGCCGGAAAAGGTTCCTGTGGGAGAAAGGGTTCCTGTACCGAGAATGGGCTCCCCCAGGGAAAATGGAGTCGGGGAATCAGGAGGCAGCTGGTGGTACCCCAGAAGTATCACTGCCAGCTGCTGTACCGGGCCCATGACAGTCCCCTCTCAGGGAACCTGGCGTACCCAACAGAGGCTGCTATGAAACTTTTACTGGCCTGGGGTCTTTATTACTGTCCGACAGTACTGCCGATCCTGTGACCCCTGTCAGAGGGTGAGGAAGGCCTGGGACAAGGGGAAAATGGCCTTAGGACCCTTGCCCAGCATAGAGGAGCCTTTCCAGAGGGCGGCCAGGGTAAAAAGGGGGGCTCTGAACCAAGAGAGCCCGAATCACCGACCTCCTGACTGGAATGCTGGGAGAAGACCCCAGCCCAGTTGGAACCCCAGGGGTATTGGGGTGGGAAAAGGGCACGGGCCGCATAAATGCTCCCACATGTGAACTACGAGTGTCATCGAGCACACCCGACCTAAGGGGGGGGCGTGAAACTGGAAGGGCCTGGTGTAATTCTCACCAAGGAATGGGAGGGATGTTGGAGCATCCATGGGAACGTGGGTAGGTTCGAACTTCCCCAGGTCATTGGCTGAAGTGACCCCGCTCAGTTTGGTCTCGAAGGGGGGAGAGATGTGATGAACTGGGACTGTTCTTACTGTGGTCTTTGAATGCTGACAGGGGAGTGTGGCTAGGATGGTCTGCATTGGGGGATGGGATACTGGCTGAGGGAGAATACCTGAGCATGTAACATGAGAACCCAGGAAGGGGTTAGAGGCCAGGTGACACCTTTGCCCGGGAAACTGAACAAAGGCTGGGGAGGGAGTTGAGAGCTGGCTGGTGACATGGCTGGGAGGCAGATGGGGCTCTGACCTCCCAAGGGGGCTAGGGTGCCCTGGGACCCCAAGATGGACTTAACTGGGGGGGTCCTGTTGTCTGTGCCTGCAAGACCTGTCTTGGACTGTATTCCTGTCGTCTAAATAAACCTTCTGCTTTACTGGCTGGCTGAGAGTCGTAGTGAATCGCAGGAAGCCGGGGGTGCAGGGCCTTGTGTCCCCGCCCCCCCCACTATCCATGACACGGAGGTTTAGGTTGGCTATTAGGAAAAACTTTTTCACTAGGAGGGTGGTGAAGCACTGGAATGGGTTATCTAGGGAGGTGGTGGAATCTCCTTCCTTAGAGGTTTTTAAGGTCAGGCTTGACAAAGCCCTGGCTGGGATGATTTAGTTGGGGATTGGTCCTGCTTTGAGCAGGGGGTTGGACTAGATGACGACCTGAGGTCCCTTCCAACCCTGATATTCTATGATTCTTGCAACTCCATTTACCCCAAATTTTTCAGGATGTTTCAATGATTTCAAAGCTATTATACAAATCAGAGAATGCTAATACGAATCACCAAATGAACAGGTTATATGCAAAACATCATTGCTCAATCCCTCTGCTTCTTCTTACATCTTAGTCCTCAAACGTACATTGTCTCTTTAGACTGTAAGGTTTCCAGGGCCGAGAGCTTATCTTCATGCCAGTCTGGAAAACACCCAGCCTCCTGGTGGTGTTACACCTGTCATGAAGAACTGTTCCTTTGAAATGTTGGCCTTGGTCAAAGCCACCAGCTGCAGAGAGTCTTTGGAGAAGGCCACATCTCCTGAGGTTTCCAGGCAGATTTCTTTACAGCATCAGGATTTTAGGATTTTCCAGTGCAGATATTCAGACTCTCTGGGCTTCATCCATTGTTAACAGCACCTCCTGCTCGTGCCATACTGCTGTTTGTTCACGGGACACTTGGGATGAGTGGAGGAGAACATGGGTAAGTATTCCTGGCTTCTCCTCAAGCGTATGTGAAGTGCAGAAGCTGGTCCCCAAACAGGTCAACTTTTGCAGGAAAATGCTCTAGAAAATTTCATCTCTTCTCCCCCCCCCCCCCCCCCAATTTTAAATTTTTTTTTTTTCCCACCAGCTAAAGCTGAAAAGAAGCAGGAATGGCTACCATTGCTAGCTGCACCTTCACAGCACCTGTCACAATAGCAGGTCTATCAACTTCAAGGATGGTCTACGGCTTACGTATCTGGGTGTAGGTTTTGAGAAGACCTGAGCTGGATTCCCTGGCCTATCCCACCCCAGATTTCCTTGGGAAAGTCAATTCTTCTCTCTGTGCTTCAGCTCCCCATGTGTAAACTCCAGCTAACACAATCTATCTCACAAGGGTGCTGTAAGGCTAAACCCATTAGTGTTGTGTGAGGTGCTCAGAGGCTGCAATGAGAATTACACTTATGGTATGGGCTCTTGGTTCTAAGGGATGTGTAACACCGACAAACCCCAGTCATTGGTGGGCAGGATTGAACCTGGGACCTCTGGAGCTTAGTGCATGAGCCTCTACCACACGAGCTAAAAGCCAACTGACTGTTAGCTAAGGCTGGAGAGAGAGAGAGAGAAAATCAGCTGCCTCAATCCACTCCTAGTGCTTTAAAACACCTATTGATCTGTCTGCAAGGGTGGGTGGGGATTAAAAATGCAGAAAAACATCCTCAGCAGGCAGCTCAGACCAAGGCAAGGGAGGCATCAGCACAGTATAATGTAGTGCAGCCTGATGGGAATGGCTAAGCAGGGATGGGTGTGCCATTGCTTTCTACCCCCTCCCCCAGCAGCCTCTCTGAGAGCTCAGCAGTTCTTATCCAAACCCTGGAAAATGGAGACTGAATCCAAATCAATGTGGCTCTGCTCTCTTATTAATTTCTTATTGGGGGACAAACCACATTGAACATTCATTGAATTATGAAATGAAGTAGACAGGGAGTAGGGAAAGCAAATATTAGAGGTCTTAATGGCCTTTTGTTTGATCAGAAAACCACTATTAATCACCCCAGCACAGGGACTTGAGTCTGTTCAGGGCTCACTTTGAATGGAGACTTATCTCTGCAAACAGTTGATGGAAATAACAAGGGGGCGATCTGCTAATATTTGCATATCAGTCTCCACCCACGATTAGGGAGGAGGAGGCACCTCGTTATGCCAGGGGAATCCTAGCTCCTGGCAGAGGGGGTCATGCAACCTTGAGCGCTCTGTGGCAAAAGTCAAAGTGCATCTGCATGTGGTGGAGAGAGACGGGAGTGAGTTCGGTCCTGGTGCAAACAGGCCCAAAGCCACTGGCTTTGACCGAGCCGCACCACCTTCCACCCACTTGCAGACCTGGAGGCAGTGTGGTCTAGTTCAGGGTGTCTAACCTGTGGGTCGGGACCCAAAACTGGGTCACCAGAATTTTCAAAGAGTCGTGTGGCAGCTCCCCAAACTTGAGTGGCGCTGCAACCCCAGAGGTTGCAACGCTGGGAGTGGAGCCAAGCCCTGCCAGCCCCACATCACAGGAGCTGACGGGCAGGACCCCCCCCCCGGGAGCAGGACCTGACAGAAACCACCCTGAGGCAGGTCTGTAACCAGGGCAGCTGCCCAGGGTGCAAAGTTGCGGGGGCAGCTTGGGCTGATGATGCTAGGCCGCTCGGGCCAACCCTGTGTGGTTCAGGGAGGGAGTGCCACCTCCACCCTGACTCACCTCAGCAGGCCACACCCACTTGTCTGGATTGGAGGGGCAACCAAAAATCTGGGGGGGCATGTGACCCCACATGCCCCCTCACACGTCGCCTGTGGTAAGGGGCGCAAGTATGCTTGCTTGCCCCAGGCACTAAAATGCCTAGTTACAGCTCTACCTCAGGGCCTCCATCCCAGACTATTTACTGGGTTGCAACAGGCCAGGAACATCTACCAGATGTGTCCTGAGCACAAAAAAGTTGAGAACCACTGGTCTAGTGGATAGATCTTGGGCAAGTCATTTAGTCGCCCATTGCCTCAGTTTCCCCTACCGATACTGACCTGCTCTGTAAAATGCACCGAAATCAGCAGATGGAAAGCACCATGTAAAAGCCTAGTATTGTTGTTAGTATCGCTTTGGCCCATGGACACAGCCCAGTCAGACACAGCATAAAGATGAATTGTGAGAGACTGAAGGTGAGTGGGGGCGTGTGGGAGGTGGGTTCATCATAGATGGGGTGTAGATAAGTGCTTCTACATATGGCTGCTGGACGCTCAGGAAGTGCGTCTGTATGTGTTGGGGGAGGCGGAGAAGGAATCCAAAGCTTGGGGATCTTCTGATGTGCAGAGCCAGGAAAGGCCATGTGATGCTGTCAGGCCAGAGGCCAGCTCCTGTCAAGGCTGCAGGCATTAGCTAAGAACTGACAAACTCGTAGCTGGAGACCAGACCAGGTCACTTACATGTTAGTGTTACTCAAAAGAGGCATTAATCTTACCAGAATGTATTGTGATATTCTGTTCCCTGACCGACCAGTGCAGGGGCTGCTCCAGGCTAGGTTGGACACATGACTCCAATTAACCTGCAAAGAGTCAGGTGAGGCTGTTAAGCTAATGTGAACGCCTGGCTCTAATTAAGGCCCCTCTGATACTATAAAAGGGCTCACTCCAGTCAGGCCAAGGAAAGCCAGAGGAGAGGAAGTGCGGCTGAAGGGCTGGGTAATGAAGCCACCCTCAAGCCACTGGAAAGGGAGCCCTAAGGTAAGGGTGAAGAAGGCATTAAGAGAGAAGCGGGGGAGCTGTGGGGAAGTGGCCCAGGGAAATGTAGCAACTCTTGCAGTGAAAGGTTGGCTGCCAACAGCTGCTGCCATTAGGGTCCCTGGGCCGGAACCTGGAGTAAAGGGTGGGCCTGGGTTCCCCTCAACCCGCCACTACAGAAACACCTCCTGGGAGGGGAAGACAGGCCCCTGTCAGGACAGGAGGCTAAACTGTTATTGATTAAGACAACAGGGACTGTGGGAGTTCTCTCACCAACCTTCTTGCTGCCTTATGATGAAAAGGGCTCAGTAGACTGTACCCTGGCCTAGAGAGAGAAGGGCTACGTGAAGGGTCGCAGTGAGCCTCTGAGGGTATGTCTACACTACGAGAGTAGTTCGATTTTAGTTAAATCGAATATTTGCAATCGATATTAGAAAGTCGAACGTGTGTGTCCACACCAAGGACAGTAATTCGACTTTGTCAGTCCACACTACCAGGGAAAGCGTTGACATTGGAAGCAGTGCACTGTGGGCAGCTATCCCACAGTTCCCGCAGTCCCCGCTGCCCATTGGAATTCTGGGTCGAGCCCCCAATGCCTTCTGGGGGAAAAAAATGTCTCGAGGGTGCTTTTGGGTAACTGTCGTCATCCAATCGTCACTCCCGCCCTCCCTCCCTCCTTGAAAGCGCCGGCGGGAAATCAGTTCGCGCACTTTTCTGGTCAGTGACAGCGCGGACGCCACAGCACCGCGAGCATGGATCCCGCTGCGACCATCGCTGCAGTTGTGACCGTTGTCAATGCCTCGCAGCTCATCATCCACCTTTCACAGAGGCAGATAGAGAGAAATCAGGCGAGGAGGCTACGGCAGCGGAGTGAGGACCTGAACTCCGAGAGTAGCACACGCCTGTCAGAAACCACGACACCCAGCGCCGAGGACATCACGTTTGCAATGGGGCATGTGGATTTTGTTGAACAGCGATTCTGGGCCCGGGAAACAAGCACGGAGTGGTGGGACCGCATAGTGCTTCAGGTCTGGGATGAATCCCAGTGGCTGCGAAACTTTCGCATGCGGAAGGGGACTTTCCTGGAACTTTGTGAGTTGCTGTCCCCTGCCCTGAAGCGCAAGGACACCCGCATGCGAGCAGCCCTGACTGTCCAGAAGCGAGTGGCCATAGCCCTCTGGAAGCTTGCAACGCCGGACAGCTACCGGTCAGTCGTGAACCACTTTGGCATGGGCAAATCTACCGTGGGGGTTGTTGTCCTGCAAGTAGCCAAGGCAATAGTGAAGGTACTGCTGTCAAAGGTAGTGACCCTGGGAAACGCGCAGGCCATCATAGATGGCTTCACTGCGATGGGATTCCCAAACTGCAGTGGGGCTATAGATGGGACTCACATCCCTATCCTGGGACCGGGCCACCAGGCCAGCCAGTACATCAACAGAAAGGGGTACTTTTCAATGGTGCTGCAAGCACTGGTGGACCACAGGGGACGTTTTACCAACATCAACGTCGGATGGCCGGGCAAGGTTCATGACGCTAGCGTGTTCAGGAACTCTGGTCTGTTTAGACGGCTGCAGGAAGGTATTTACTTCACAGACCACAAAATAACTCTTGGGGATGTGGAGATGCCTACAGTGATCCTCGGGGACCCAGCCTACCCGCTAATGCCCTGGCTCATGAAGCCCTATACTGGCGCCCTGGACACAGAAAAAGAACTGTTCAACTACCGTCTGAGCAAGTGCAGAATGGTGGTGGAGTGTGCTTTTGGCCGTCTCAAAGGGAGATGGAGAAGCTTACTGACTCGCTGTGATCTCAGCGAAACCAATATCCCCATCGTTATAGCAGCTTGCTGTGTGCTCCACAATCTCTGTGAGAGCAAGGGGGAGACCTTTATGGCGGGGTGGGAGGTTGAGGCAAGTAGCCTGGCTGCTGATTACACCCAGCCAGACAGCCGGGCGATTAGAAGATCCCAGCGGGACGCCCTGTGCATCCGGGAGGCTTTGAAAGCTAGGTTCCTGAGTGAGCAGGGCAACCTGTGACTTTTCAGTTTGTGTACAGAAAAGCTGAACCTGCCCCCGTTTCTTTACCCAGTTCGTTTTGACTATCCTCTCCAGTTACGTACCCCCTTCACCCCCTTCCCCTTCCCAAAAAATAAAATCAGTTCTATTTTGTTAATGAACACCGTTGTCTGTATTGCTGTTTTCGCGGGAATGTTTTAAACCGGGGACGCAGACTGTGGCGGGGGGTGGGTTTAGTGTTCTGATGCAAATAATGCTTCTAAACTCCCGTAATGACAGGCTCCGCACTGGTGCAGTGGTTATTTCAATGGAGCCTGCCAGCACTCCTGGGGGGGACTGTGTGTATGTGTCGGCTATGTGACTTTCTGGCAGGGGGAGTAGGGTTACAGATCCCCTGCTGCGTGGATCTGTGAGCCAGGATAAGGACTGCTGCATAAGATCTGTAACTGCCCTCCCCCGCCACAAAGTCACAGAGCAGCCCCCCCCCCCCCAGAACATGAAAACCACCTCCAAGACTGACCAGGGTAACCAGTGACTGCACTGTGTATGTGTCCTGATGCTGGACCTGACCCCGCCTCTGTACCCTGGTAAAGGTGACTGTCCTGTCCAATTACCAAGCCCCTTCCCCCCCTTCAGACAGACTCTCCTCCAAAAGAACAGAATGGAAACAGTAATGAACAGGAACAAATATTTTATTATGAACCACACATTAAACGTGGGGGCTGAAACTTGCACGGGGGCTTGTGTGAGGTGGGTAGGAAAGGACTTTTCAAATTTTGGGGAATGAGAGCATTCTAGTGCTAGAGCAGTCTGCAGGGGTGGAGTGAAAGTTTTAACGGCCCTTGCCACCCCTCCTTCTTTGGACTTTGGGTGAGGGGGGTGTGGGACTTGGTGGCGGGGGAGGGCGGTTAGAGAGAGACTGCAGCGGGGCTCTCTCCTCCTGCCTCCAGTCCTGCAGAACATCCACAAGGCGGCGGAGCGTGTCCGTTTGCTCCCTCATTAGTCCAAGCAGCGTTTGAGTCGCCTGCTGGTCCTCCTGTCGCCACCTCTCCTCCCGTTCCATGTTTGCCCGGTGCATTTGGGACAAGTTCTCCCTCCACTGTGTCTGCTGGGCTGCCTGTGCTCGGGAGCATCCCATTAGTTCAGCAAACATGTCTTCCCGTGTCCTCTTCTTCCTCCTCCTAATGTGCGCTAGCCTCTGGGCAGATGTGGCTGTGGGAATTGGAAAAAGGGAGTGAATTCCTGAGACAGATCAATGTATCTGTGAACAGAGAACATAGTCTTGCTCTGTGAACAAGACCATGCAGAGCACCTATCACACGCGCACTGAGGACAAGGTCGAATTTTCGGCCCTCGCCTACAGTGCCTGCGGTCTTGCTGTGGCGAGCTGAGGAGCGGGGCAGGACACCGGACTTTGTCTAGCTGGCAAACATGGTAAGCCGTAGACTTGTGGCTGCTTAAAACTTTAAGAGTGGCACTGGCCTCCTTTCACATAGAAAGCAATGCGAGTTTCTGCTGGCAGCAATCCTGCAAGCATGAACTCTGTCCCTGTCCCACCCCCTCGTGGCTGTAAACCGCGTGGCTGTAAACCGGCGGTTACCGTTCTATAAAGGGACGGGCAAGCAGTCCCAATACTAACTGTCCCCTACCTAATTCAAAGCAGGGCGTCATGCCAGACATCACCCTCCTGAGGGTCTCGGAGAGCCAGAAGGAGAAGATGCTTCGGGACAGCCTGCAGAAACCGGGGCCATTTGCTGCTATGCTGTGCAAGGCCATGATCCCCGAATACCTGCTGGCGTTGTGGCAGGGAAACGTTTCTTACCATGGGGGGCCCAATAAGCTCTCCCTGCCAAGGAACCTGATAATTAGGCTGGAAAGACACCTGCAGGAGGCCTATGAGGAGTTCTCCCAGGAGGATTTCGCCTCTATCCCCGGACACATTGACCAGTTTTTGGGTTAGGTGCCCTTGGAGGGACAAAAGAGTGGAGCGTCTTGGGCAGTGTAATCATGAAGCGGACATTGTTGAATTTTCTTAAAATGGTTCGGACTATACATTGAAGTGGCCAAAGACACAATAATCATGATACCCTTTGTTCAGATTCCCCTTTTTGTTGCACTTTCCTGTTTACATGTTTAGAAGCACTTTACCCATTGTTAATATTTCAAATCTTCCTGTTCTGTTATAAATAAAAGTTTACATACTTGAAAGCACTTTAGCTATTGTTAATATTTAAAATATGCAAGTTCTGTTATAAATAAATGTTAAGATATTTAAAACACTTACTGCTTGATCCTTCCCCTGAATCTGTGTCTGGGGTAACGGCGGGGGACGGTTGGTAGGGGATCTCTGTGAGGGTGATGAAGAGCTCCTGGCTGTCGGGGAAATCAGCGGTGCCAGCGCTGTCGACTGCCTCGTCCTCCTCATCTCCTTCTTCATCTTCCCCGTCCGCTAACATGTCCGACGAGGAACCGGCCCCGGACAATATCCCATCCTCAGAGTCCATGGTCACTGGTGGGGTAGTGGTGGCGGCCGCACCTAGGATGGAATGCAGTGCCTCGTAGAAACGGGATGTGTGGGGCTGGGATCCGGAGCGTCCATTTGCCTCTTTGGTTTTTTGGTAGCCTTGTCTCAGCTCCTTGATTTTCACGCGGCACTGCGTTGCATCCCGGCTGTATCCTCTCTCTGCCATGGCTTTAGAGATCTTCTCGTAGATCTTTGCATTCCGTCTTTTGGAGCGCAGCTCGGCAAGCACGGACTCATCTCCCCACACAGCGATGAGATCCAAGACTTCCCGATCAGTCCATGCTGGGGCCCTCTTTCTAGTCTGGGATTGCACGGCCATCTCTGCTGGAGAGCTCTGCATCTTTGCCACTGCTGCTGAGCTCGCCACGGTGTCCAAACAGAAACTGCGATTCAAACTGCCCAGACAGGAAAAGGAATTCAAATTTTCCCGGGGTGTGGCTGGTCAGAGCATCCGAGCTCGGACTGCTGTCCAGAGCGTCAACAGAGTGTTGCACTGTGGGATAGCTCCCGGAGCTATTAGCGTCGATTTCCATCCACACCTAGCCTAATTCGACATGGCCATGTCGAATTTAGCGCTACTCCCCTCGTTGGGGAGGATTACAGAAATCGATTTAAAGAGAGCTCTATGTCGAACTAAATGGCCTCGTGGTGTGGACGGGTGCAGGGTTAAGTCGATTTAACGGCGCTAAAGTCGACATAAACGCCTAGTGTAGACCAGGCCTGAGGCTAGTATAAACCGCCTGGAAGCGCGGGACCCAAGGGGACAAGGTTGGAGCTCTGCCACAGTATTTAGTGTTTAGACCAGAATGTTTGTAAATTGCTGCATGCATTAATCTCACTTGTGATATCTGTATCCCAGGCTAGAGAGAAATATGTAAATTTTGCTTTATAACTTTAAAAATATTTGCTCTAAGCTTGTGAACCCAGATGAGAAGTGTTTCCCTCCCCATCCCCCCTGCCCATCCAGAAGAACTATCAAAATCAGATGGGCCATCAAGGAACATTGCAATACAAAGGACTGGTTAATGGCTCTATAGCACTTTAAGAAATGCTATATGCCAGAAGCTTGTCCTATGGATTTGGAGGCTGTTTGAACTCTGCCAGGGTCAGAGACACCAAACTGAAGCCAGAGAAAAGAGATCCCCAGGAGCTGCCTCCTGGGGCTGCCCTGAAAGAAGTTTTGAATTGACAGACCACAACAACTCTGTCACTTTTAGGATTGAGATTGCAGCTCATTGATGTGTATGTGTTTGCTGGCTTTAACCTGCAAATAAATAAGAGAGTTATCTTGCCTAGTTAATAAACCATTCGATAGCTTATTACAGGATTGGCTACAGGCCTTGTCTTCAGAGTGAGATCTAAGGTACCAACTGATCTGGGGTAAGTGACTGGTCTCTTGGGACTGGGAGCAACCTGAATATTGTGTGATTTTTGGTGCAAGTGGCCATTTATCACCAAGTCCAGCTTGCCTGGGTGGTAAGACAGACCGGAGAGCCCCAGGGGACTCTGTGACTCTATGGTACGACTGTTACAGTGATCCAGGAGTTCTCATTTGTTACTGGCTTGGTGAAATCTAATTATAGACAATACTTCCCCCCCTCCCCCTGCAGTCTGGGTGTCTGCCCTGTTTGTGACAGTCTGCCCTGAGGTAGGCACTCACTACCTACCTCAGGACAGGTGTGAGATGCATCCCAGCCAGGAGGGGACCAAGGACTGGGACAGTAGCTGGTGCTGCTGGGCAAGATTGAATTCCAGTGGCACAGCTGTACCGGGCAAGCTTGCAGAGTCACTTTCCCATGTTACGCCTGCTTCCGGCCAGCAGCACACAGTCGCTCATACATGGTGAAGGAAATAATAAGCGCATTGCTGTGATGTTTACTTAGTGCTGGTCACAAGTTGCTCGCATTGCATGAGATATTGCATCAGAGCCTGTCTCTGCCTGTGGCTGTCTGAGGCTCATGAAGGCCCCTGTCGCCATGCTCCCAGTAACCCCTCTGTGTAGAGGATTGGTATTCCCTTACTGCTGAACCTGCGAACACAACAGCACTGCTGCAGGCTGAGGAGAGAGGGACCTTCCCATCAGCCCTGTGACCTGCAGAAACAGTCAGAGATGGGAGAACCGGCTTGGACCAAATTAGAAACCTCCCCCATGCACCTGAGCCCTTGGCCAAAACTCAAACCAAGTAGCTTGGGGGTTTGGAAGAGTTCAGAGAGCATATTCCCAGTTATATTTCACTGCTGTGCATGGCTCCAGCTGGCTGTGGGAGGGCAAAAATGCAACAAGTTCCCTCATTTAAAATTTTTTTTATCACCATGCATTCACCTCTATACCTATCTATCTATACATATGTGCACACACACCTCTCCATATCTATCAGTTCTGTTACAAACACCCCACAAATAGAAATTTGCACCAATATTGGTGCAAATAAATATTCTCCTGGATATATGGGACAGCTTCTGTGGATGGGAGCCAGAAGGGCACCAACAATGGATGGGCCGGTGGGCTATGCTAGCACACGCCCCACCCAGGCCAAAGTAGCAGATGATGGGGAGCAGCCAAAATCCTGGGTCATTTTGCACCAATGAGGCCTCAGAGATGGGCCCGCCTGTGTCTTAAAGCCAGAGTCGGCTGGGAGGGTGGGTGATGTTAGAATGGGACAAGTAGCTCATGCCCGTAGGGGGCTGGCAGGGCTCCATGAGTCAAATGCTTGCCTCCTCGAGTGGACAGGGCCTCTAGCCACTTTCAGGCAGGTTTGAGCAAGCTGAGATTTGTATAGAGAGGTGCCAGGCCTGACAACCAGTCCATGAAGGGAAGGAAGAGGGGGAGGGGGCAGAGAAAAAAATCCACAAACTGGGGTGGAACTGGGAAAAAAATGGTGAATGGTGGAGATCCAAATGGGGGATGTGCTTGGGTGCTTCACTGAGTTGGGGCCTCTGATGGGGGGGGTAGGGGAAAAGATAGGAAAGGCTGGTCATTTGGAAAGAGAGGAACCGCCTCTGTATCTCCCCATGCACCAAGTGGAAGGGTCTGATGCTTTGCCATCTGTGCCCCCTGTGCCGTAAGTCTTGTGCAATCATGCAGAGAGCGCTGGAAATACCTCAGTTCAGGGCCCTGTGTTCTGGGTTGCTCTGGATCACGCTTAGCCTTCCTCCATCCTTGCTCTCCAGTGGCCTTCAGCATCCCTGTTCATGCTCAATCACTCTGCACTGACAGCCAACAAGTTGGATGTTGTTATAGCAAGTGTGTGACTTCCCTTGCTGCACCTGCTGTGCCAACAGACTCCAGCAGCCCAGCGTGAGCTAGAGGGGCAGCCAACCAAACACTGCTGTCTAGGTGCAGAGAAGCCACCCAAGAGCAGGCGTTATGTGGCTGCAATCCAACTCCAACAGCTGCCAGGCTGGCCATCTCTCCTCACCGTGCATGGGTCAGCAGGAGGAGGCGACCCTTGAAGAACACGAGGCTGCTGCTGACGGGCTCAGCAGCTTGGAAACCAACACTGGGCAGCGAGCAGGACTGGTGGAGCAGGGAGAGCCAGACGGCCAGATATCACAGTGATGAGCACAATGTATGTTGATGGATGGGACATCTGAGAGTTCAGAGGCTATGCACAATAACTGGTCCCTCTAGGACTTCCAGCATAGCTCCTGGGAAGGATGGCTGTGATGGGTCCCTGCCTAGACTCCAGTGGATGTCTGTCCTTACTGTAACATGCCTGCTCAGTTCAAATGGCCCCCCACCTTCTAAGTTCTACGTTTCTTGGCTTGTATGCTGCCCTGCCTTGTTCAGATCACAGAATCATAGAATATCAGGGTTGGAAGGGACCTCAGGAGGTCATCTAGTCCAACCCCCTGCTCAAAGCAGGACCAATTCCCAACTAAATCATCCCAGCAAGGGCTTTGTCAAGCCGGGCCTTAAAAACCTCCAAGGAAGGAGACTCCACCACCTCCCTAGGTAACGCATTCCAGTGATTCACCACCCTCCTAGTGAAATAGTGTTTCCTAATATCCAACCTAGACCTCCCCCATTGCAACTTGAGACCATTGCTCCTTGTTCTGTCATCTGCCACCATTGAGAACAGCCGAGTTCCATCCTCTTTGGAACCCCCCTTCAGGTAGTTGAAGGCTGCTATCAAATCCCCCCTCATTCTTCTCTTCTGGAGACTAAACAATCCCAGTTCCCTCAGCCTCTCCTCATAAGTCATGCGCTCCAGACCCCTAATCATTTTTGTTGCCCTCCACTGGACTCTTTCCAATTTTTCCACATCCTTCTTGTAGTGTGGGGCCCAAAACTGGACACAGTACTCCAGATGAGGCCTCACCAATGTCGAATAAAGGGGAACGATCACGTCCCTCGATCTGCTGGCAATGCCCCTACTTATACAGCCCAAAATGCCGTTAGCCTTCTTTGCAACAAGAGCACACTGTTGACCCATATCTAGCTTCTCGTCCACTGTGACCCCTAGGTCCTTTTCTGCAGAACTGCTACCTAGCCATTCGGTCCCTAGTCTGAAGCTGTGCATGGGATTCTTCCGTCCTAAGTGCAGGACTCTGCACTTGTCCTTGTTGAACCTCATCAGGTTTCTTTTGGCCCAATCCTCTAATTTGTCTAGGTCACTCTGTATCCGATCCCTACCCTCTAGTATATCTACCACGCCTCCTAGTTTAGTGTCATCTGCAAACTTGATGAGAGTGCAGTCCACAACATCCTCCAGATCATTAATAAAGATATTAAACAAAACCGGCCCCAGGACCGACCCTTGGGGAACTCCGCTTGAAACCGGCTGCCAACTAGACATGGAGCCATTGATCACTACCCGTTGAGCCCGACGATCTAGCCAGCTTTCTATCCACCTTACAGTCCATTCATCCAGCCCATACTTCTTTAACTTGGCAGCAAGAATACTGTGGGAGACCGTATGAAAAGCTTTGCTAAAGTCAAGGAATAACACATCCACTGCTTTCCCCTCATCCACAAAGCCAGTTATCTCATCATAGAAGGCAATTAGGTTAGTCAGGCACGACTTCCCCTTGGTGAATCCATGCTGACTGTTCCTGATCACTTTCCTCTCCTCTAAGTGTTTCATAATTGAATCCTTGAGGACCTGCTCCATGATTTTTCCAGGGGCTGAGGTGAGGCTGACTGGCCTGTAGTTCCCCGGATCCTCCTTCTTCCCTTTTTTAAAGATGGGCACTACATTAGCCTTTTTCCAGCCATCCGGGACCTCCCCCAATCGCCATGAGTTTTCAAAAATAATGGCTAATGGCTCTGCAATCTCATCCACCAACTCCTTTAGCACCCTCGGATGCAGCGCATCCGGCCCCATGGACTTGTGCACGTCCAGTTTTTCTAAATAGTCCCGAACCACTTCCTTCTCCACAGAGGGCTGGTCACCTTCTCCCCATATTGTGCTGCCCAGTGCAGCAGTCTGGGAGCTGACCTTGTTTGTGAAGACAGAGGGAAAAAAAAGCATTGAGGTCATTAGCTTTTTCCACATCCTCGGTCACTAGGTTGCCTCCCTCATTCAGTAAGGGGCCCACACTTTCCTTGACTTTCTTCTTGTTGCTAACATACCTGAAGAAACCCTTTGATATGGGGTTTGATAAGATATGATGCTTATCTGCTGTTCTATTTGATATGGTTATCTTTATAGAAATTAATTAGAGAAACACATTACTACAGCACAGTTTGTCATGATTAATCAGGATCATGGCTGGAATAGCCAGGAGACCTTCAGGCCAGGATTGAGGGGCATGGGCAGGGCTGTGTGGGGCCCAGGGCTGGGGTGCAGGGACAAAGCTATTGGGAGGGCTTGGGACTAAAATAGCAGGAGTTTCTTCAGGAGATGACTGGGGAGGCACGTGCAGAAGGGCGGCAGATGAGGACTACAGATGGTCAAAAGCTGATTGTTTTGTCTAAAGAAATGTGAGATTTCAAATTTTTCTTCCTGACTTGGGACAAAAAGCCAAAATGGCTCTTGTTTTCAACCATTTATTTTATTAAAAAAATGTAAAACAAGAAAAAAAAAATCAAGTGAAAAGTTATTTCAAAACAAAGACAATCAAAACTTTCCATTCTAGAAATATCAAAATGGAACATTTTCAAAATGGTTTCCCCCCCGTGCAGGTTTCTTCCCCCCCCCCCCAGACAAAATTTCATCAAAATGATCCGATTTTGTGCAAAATTTCAGTTTAGGCGAAGCGACGGTACTTGCCGGAAACTTCCGATGCAAAATTTTAGCCCGGCATTCGTCGGGACTAAAAGTCATTGGAAAACCTGTGAGTGAGAGGCCAGAGGCAGAATAGCAGGAGATGCTGCAGCTGAGGACTAAGGTGCATTTGACAGATTATTTCGATCATGTCCTTGGCGAGCCCTCTGCAAAGAGAATAGCAAGCAGATTGGAGTGGCCCAGGCTGCTGATGCAACTCAAGGGGACTTTGTGCTAATCCAGAGGTGGGTAAACTATGGCTAGGGTTACCATTCGTCCGGATTCCCCCGGACATGTCCGGCTTTTTAAGCTAAAAATAGCGTCCGGGGGGAATTTGTAAATGTCCGGACTTCCCCCTGATGCAGAGCAGTGCTGCCAGCCGGCCGGTGAAACTTACATGGAGCTCCGACACTCAGCCAGAGAGAGCACGTCCTCCTCCTCCTCCTCCCCACCTCCCTGCATGGCAGATCGGCTCCGGGAGTCTGGAGCTCCTCCCCCACTGTTGCCCAGCGTGCCGGACGAGCGGCTCAGGCAGTTCCTGAGAAAGCTCACGGAGACATTAGGTGAAGAAAGGCCAACAACAAGGGGGCCAGGGGGTCGGAGAAGGGACAGGGAGGTTTTGGAAGGGGTAGTCAAGAGACGGGCGGGGGGGGGTCGGGAGTTGGGGGGGGGCTTTTGGGGGAGTGGAGAAGGTTTTGGGCAGTCAGGGTACAGGTAGGGGGTAGGGTCCTGGGGGGCATTTGGGGGGGTGTAGGGAGCCAGGGTGGCTGCCCTCCGAACCGGAGGTAAAAGGGCCTTTCTCTCAGCCGGAGTGGGCGGGGCCAGCCCAAGCTAGCTCCACCCCCCGGAAGGGGAGGGGTGGAACAGGAAGTATAAAGGGCGGGGCCCTTAGCTCAGTCAGGGCAGCACCAAGGAGGGAGGCAGACGCAGACCGTGGGCTGCTCCCTTCAGATCCTGCTGCCGCGCCAGGGGAGGCCCTGGACCAAGGGAAACCGCACCGGGAGGACGGACTGGGGCTGCCAGGACTGCCCGCTGCCGAGTACCCAGGGGAACTGGAGGAGCCGGAGTGGGAGCTGGAGCTGCCAGCAGCCAAGGACTGGGGAGAGCTGGAGGAGCCTGAGCCTGAGGGGGAGCTGGAGCTGCCAAGAGCGGACTACCCCGACGCACTGACGGGATCAGAGGGATCCGGACGAGCGATCGGGTAGGAAGTAGCCCAGGGACAAAGCTGCACAGTGGTGAGTCTGTATCACGGAAGGACCCCACTGATCCAGTGGCGGGACCCTCGTCCTGCCACCGTCAGGGCCCTGGGCTGGAACGCAGTGGTGTAGGGTGGGCCTGCGTTCCCCTACCCGGCCGAGCCACGCCGGGACCTTTGCCGGCGCTCCCCTGCCTGAGGGGCGCGCTACTGACCTTT
>NW_020664418.1:6290137-6290412 GCF_002925995.2 Terrapene triunguis | reverse complement strand
GAGGGGCGCGCTACTGACCTTTGCCGGCGCTCCCCTGCCTGAGGGGCACGCTACTGACCTTTGCCGGCGCTCCCCTGCCTGAGGGGCGCGCTACTGACCTTTGCCGGCGCCCCCCTGCCTGAGGGGCGCGCTACTGACCTTTGCCGGCGCTCCCCTGCCTGAGGGGCACGCTACTGACCTTTGCCGGCGCTCCCCTGCCTGAGGGGCGCGCTACTGACCTTTGCCGGTGCTCCCCTGCCTGAGGGGCGCGCTACAGACTCTGGCTGGCAGCCTTT
>NW_020664418.1:6264904-6270137 GCF_002925995.2 Terrapene triunguis | reverse complement strand
GACCTTTGCCGGCGCTCCCCTGCCTGAGGGGCGCGCTACTGACCTTTGCCGGTGCTCCCCTGCCTGAGGGGCGCGCTACAGACTCTGGCTGGCAGCCTTTCCGCTGCTAATTCCCCGCTGGCGGAGGCGTAACCCCGGCCAGCCCGTGACGACGTAGCTCCCCACCGCCCCCTAGCGGGTAGGCGGACCGACACCGATCACAAGTGGTGGAGAATGCGGGCATCGATCCCGCTATCCCTGCCGGAAGGGATTAGAGCAAGGAGGCAGAGACAGCCCCAAACGGAATATGGAGATGGAGAGGCTTATCAAGGCGCTGGCTGAGACGCAGCAGCAGCAGCAGCAACAACTCATACAGCAGCTGGGTACCCACCAGCAGCAGTTGCTTCAAACCTTGGGGGCCCAGCACCGCGAACAACAGACCCAATGTTTCCAGCAACTTGCTACCCTGTGGCCGAGCCCTGGTGGGCCCCAGCCGGGCGGGGCGAACACCCCCAACCCCCCCGCTCCACCAATCCGTCTGGCCAAGATGGGGCCGGAGGATGACCCAGAGGCTTATCTGGTGACCTTCGAGCGGGTTGCTGCAGTAGCTGGTTGGGCCCCGGACCAATGGGCAACGCTGCTTGCCCCCTATTTAACGGGGCCGCCCAGAAGGCTTACCGGGGGCTACCAGACGATGAGGCCCGTGTTTACGCCAGCGTAAAAGCAGCTATCCTGGATGCCTTTGACATCACCCCGGAGACCTTTCGGCGACGGTTTCGGGGAAAGCCTTACCCCCCGGGTGCCCGGCCCCGGGCCGTGGCCCAGGAATTAAAGGATGCAGCGTGCCGATGGCTACAACCCGAGCATCGAACTGTGGCCGAGGTGACAGAACAGATCATCCTCGAGCAGTTCGTGCATATCCTCCCGACTCCAGGGAGGGCGTGGGTGTTGCGGCACCGACCTCAAACTCTAAGTGCAGCTGTCACACTTATGGAGAACTTTCTAGAGGCCGAGGCCCCCATAGGACCGACAGCCCGACCCCCAAGTTCTGGATCCGGCGCTCAGAAGCCAGAAAGGGGGTCCACCCCCAAAGTCGACGTGCCAACTCGAGCCCGACGACCCAACGGAGGCGGCACTACTTTCTCCCGACGGCCCGAGGCTCCACAACCCGCGCCGTCCGGACGCTGGACCCGTCCATCGGGCCCCGGCCAACCCCGGGGCCACCCGGGTGACCCTGTACGGTTGGGGCGCACAGAGGTAGGACCCTGCTTTCGGTGTGGCGAGTACGGTCACCTGCAACGAGACTGTACAGCGATGGAATGCGATTTTGGCCGGGTGTACACCGGGGAGCGCCGGGCCCGCCCGCCGTCCGCGGCCAAATTGACGGCCCCCATGTGCATTGCCGGGACACCCGTTGTGGGTCTAATTGATTCGGGCTGTGGGCAGACTCTCGTCCGCCAGTCCCTCCTCCCGGATACCGAGCAGATCGTCGGGGAGGTACGGATACAGTGTATACATGGAGATGTTAAACCGTACCCCACCGTTCAGGTCTCTCTTACGGTGAACGGGGCAACCCAGTTAATGAACGTGGCGGTGGCCCCATCCCTGGCCTACCCAATCATCCTGGGCCGGGACTGGCCAGACTTCGTCGAGGTGCTCCGGTCCCTATCTCCGGAAGAGGCGTTGGAGGGAGCTTCCTCTGCGACGGACCCAGGCCTCGGGCTGTGTCCGGACCCCGGCGTTGACCCATCCCTTTCACCCGGACAGGGCGGCCCGGAGACGGGGGGCCCCCCGGTGGACGTTAGGGACTTTAGCCGAGACCAAAGGGAGGACCCTACGCTCCGGTTTGCCTATGAACAGCTGGCACGGGTAGAGGGGAAGGTTGTGGAGGCCCAGCGGGCTACCCAATGGCCTAGATTTGAACTCAAGCAGGATCGTCTCTACCGCGTGGAGCAGGACCCTCAAACCCGAGAGGTCCGGACCCAACTCGTGGTTCCCCGCATTCATCGACGGGCGGTCCTAAGGCTAGCCCATGACATCCCGGCCGCAGGCCATTTAGGACCGGAGAAAACCGCGGCTAGAGTCCTCGCCAAGTTCTTCTGGCCCGGCGTCCATCGAGAGGTGAAGGATTACTGCGGGTCATGCCCGGACTGCCAACACGCCGCCCCGGCCGGGGTCCGGAAGGCCCCCCTGGTTCCGCTACCAACAGTGGGCGTTCCGTTTGAACGAGTAGCGATGGACCTGGTCGGACCCTTCCCGAAAAGTCAGGCGGGCTACCAATATATCCTTGTCTTGATGGACTACGCCACCCGCTTCCCTGAGGCTGTCCCCTTAAGGAGTATCACGGCCCGCACTATTGCAGCAGAGCTCGTGAAAATCTTCGCCAGGGTAGGTCTCCCTCGGGAGATACTTACTGACCAAGGGACCAACTTTACCTCTAAGTTGTTCCGTCAAGTATGTGCCCTGCTAGGGATTAAGAAACTGCAAGCCTCAGTTTACCATCCCCAAACGGATGGGTTAGTCGAACGTTTTAATCGGACCCTGAAGGGAATGTTACGACGCTTCCCCACCCAGGACCTCCGTCAGTGGGATCAACTACTTCCCCCTTTACTACTGGCGGTTCGGGAAGTTCCACAGGCTTCCACGAAGTTCTCTCCATTTGAGCTCCTCTATGGGCGAAGGCCCCGCGGAGTGATGGATCTCCTGAGGGAAACTTGGGAACATACACCATCCTCAACGCAGGGCCTCTTACAATACGTCTTGCAGCTGCAGGAGCGGCTGGCCCGGGCGGGTGAACTTGCGAGGGAGAACTTAAACATGGCCCAAAGGGGCCAGGAGCAGCAGTATAATCGGGGCACCCAGGTCCGATCATTTGCCCCCGGGGACCGAGTTCTCCTCCTGCTCCCCTCGGAGGAATCAAAACTGTTTGCCCGTTGGCAGGGCCCATATGAGGTCCTTCGCCAAGTGGGGCCTGTCAATTATGAAATCCGGCAGCCTGATCACCGGAAGGGAAAGCAGATTTATCACGTAAATCTTTTAAAACCCTGGCGGGAACGGGAAGGACTACTAATTGCCCCATACCCGCCTGAACCAGACCTCGGGCCACAACTCCCCGAAGAGTCTGATAGTGGGGAACCACAGCTAGCCGAGACGCTCACTGCCGAGCAGCGGGAACAAGCCCTCTGCCTAGTGAAGGCATTCCCCAGGACCTTCACGCCAAAGCCCGGACGGACTACGCTCGCCTACCATGCAATCCAGACCGACCCCGGGGTGGTGATCCGAGAGACGACCCGGCCATTGCCTAGGCGAATGCGAGAGGCCGTGGAGGAGGAAGTTCAGGCCATGTTGGAACTGGGTGTTATTGAGCATTCCCAGAGCGAATGGCGGAGCCCCGTCGTCCTCGTTCCAAAGCCAGATGGGAGCCGGCGGTTTTGTATTGACTTTCGGAGAGTCAACGACATTTCAAAGTTTGATGCATATCCAATGCCCCGCGTCGATGAGCTCCTCGACCGGCTTGGAGAAGCCTGCTATATCACCACATTAGATCTCACCAAGGGGTACTGGCAGATCCCCTTGGAACCCCGATCTAAGGAGAAGACCGCGTTTGCCACCCCTTCCGGCCTGTACCAGTTTACTCGGATGCCTTTCGGCCTCCATGGGGCCCCCGCAACCTTCCAGCGCTTGATGGATCGGATTTTGCAACCTCACACCAAGTACGCCGCCGCCTACCTGGATGATGTGGTTATCTATGGCAGTAACTGGGAAGAACACCTCAACCGAGTGGCGGCTGTCCTCCGGGACCTCCGCGCCACCGGCCTCACAGCCAATCCCAAGAAATGCCGAATCGGGCGGGAAGAAACCACTTATCTGGGGTACACCCTGGGGCACGGACAGGTACGCCCCCTCATCGGGAAGGTTAAAGCACTCCAGGACTGCCAGGCACCAACCACGAAGAGGCAGGTGCGTCAATTCTTGGGCCTAGCTGGCTATTACCGGCGGTTCGTACCCCACTTTGCAACTATTACGGCCCCTTTAACAGAACTCCTGACCAAAGATAGCCCCCGCAGAGTGTGCTGGTCTGATGACTGCGAGCGGGCCTTTCAAACTGTCAAAGACCGCCTGTGTAGCGAGCCCGTACTCTTCAGCCCGGACTTTGATCGTGACTTCATTGTCCAGACCGATGCCTCCGGCGTGGGGCTTGGCGCGGTCCTCTCACAGGAGGTGGACGGGGAGGAGCACCCTATTGTTTACATCAGTCGGAAACTGTTCCCCCGGGAGCGAAACTACTCCGTCCTGGAGAAGGAGGCCCTAGCTGTTAAGTGGGCGGTTGATGCCCTCCACTACTACCTCCTCGGGGCCCCCTTTATACTGGTCACAGATCATGCACCCCTGAAGTGGCTCAACAAGATGAAGGACGCGAATGCCCGCCTTCAGCGATGGTATCTTACGCTACAAACCTACGCCTTCACGATCCGCCATCGGGCGGGACGGGATAACGCCAATGCGGACTTTTTCTCCCGTCTGGGGGAGGCTGAGGACGCCAGCTCCGAGGTTCGGGAGCTGGATTTGAGGGGTGGGGTATGTAGGGAGCCAGGGTGGCTGCCCTCCGAACCGGAGGTAAAAGGGCCTTTCTCTCAGCCGGAGTGGGCGGGGCCAGCCCAAGCTAGCTCCACCCCCCGGAAGGGGAGGGGTGGAACAGGAAGTATAAAGGGCGGGGCCCTTAGCTCAGTCAGGGCAGCACCAAGGAGGGAGGCAGACGCAGACCGCGGGCTGCTCCCTTCAGATCCTGCTGCCGCGCCAGGGGAGGCCCTGGACCAAGGGAAACCGCACCGGGAGGACGGACTGGGGCTGCCAGGACTGCCCGCTGCCGAGTACCCAGGGGAACTGGAGGAGCCGGAGTGGGAGCTGGAGCTGCCAGCAGCCAAGGACTGGGGAGAGCTGGAGGAGCCTGAGCCTGAGGGGGAGCTGGAGCTGCCAAGAGCGGACTACCCCGACGCACTGACGGGATCAGAGGGATCCGGACGAGCGATCGGGTAGGAAGTAGCCCAGGGACAAAGCTGCACAGTGGTGAGTCTGTATCACGGAAGGACCCCGCTGATCCAGTGGCGGGACCCTCGTCCTGCCACCGTCAGGGCCCTGGGCTGGAACGCAGTGGTGTAGGGTGGGCCTGCGTTCCCCTACCCGGCCGAGCCACGCCGGGACCTTTGCCGGCGCTCCCCTGCCTGAGGGGCGCGCTACTGACCTTTGCCGGCGC
>NW_020664418.1:6243148-6264894 GCF_002925995.2 Terrapene triunguis | reverse complement strand
GCGCTACTGACCTTTGCCGGCGCTCCCCTGCCTGAGGGGCGCGCTACAGACTCTGGCTGGCAGCCTTTCCGCTGCTAATTCCCCGCTGGCGGAGGCGTAACCCCGGCCAGCCCGTGACGACGTAGCTCCCCACCGCCCCCTAGCGGGTAGGCGGACCGACACCGATCACAGGGGGGCTTAGGAGGGGGCAGTTAGGGGACAAGGAACAGGGAGGCTTGCAAGTCCAACCGCTACCTCCTCGTGGTGAGAGCCGGTAACTGGCTTGGATAGCCAGGCGGATTGCGGAGGACGAATGTGGGATGTGGGACGGGGTTGGGCAGCCCCATATGGTGCCACATGGATGCCCCCCTGGTAAGGGTAGCCTCCCCCAGGTACGGGTTGACTCCCCCTGGTAAGGGTTAGATTCCCCCTGGTAAGGTTAGTCTCCCCCAGGCACGGGTTAGTTTCCCCCTGGAAAGGGTAAGTTTCCCCCAGGTACGGGTTAGTTTCCCCCTGGAAAGGGTTAGTTTCCCCCTGAGAAGGGTAAATCTTTTAGCTATGGAAAAAAGTAATTTATATTTTTATACCGGATTGGCGCTGGACCGGGTTAATAACGCCCCCGCTGTTGGCTTTGATGCCCCGGCTGACAGTGTTAAATATATTAGGGGTGTGATCAGGGTCGCTGGACCAATGGATAAAATGGTGTGGACTATAATGAAGTCTCATGAGCATGAGAGTGAGAATCAAGTCCTCCCAGTGGAGCATGGAGAGGAGGTAGAGGAGAATGTTTGTGATGATCATGGTGAGGAGATTTTATCTATCTTACCGATGGTTTTTACAAGGGACACTTTTAATGATTTAACTATGGAAAGTTTCAATCCAGATTTTAAGTATTTAAGTACATTTGATGATCCATATGTTAGCGAATCGGGATATCTTAATGCTCATTTAGTTAATGGGTCTAGTTTATTAAATAGTTTTAGACCAAGTACTGATTTTAATAGGGATCGTAATAAGGATCTTAACAGTACTGGTAGTAATATAAATATATTAGAAAGTAGTTCGTGGAAGGATGGGGTTTTTTATTTAGAGTATCCCGTTGATAGTTTTAATTGTCCAATATGTCCCCAGATATTACCAACATTTGGTAAATGGGCCAAACACATTAATGTGGTTCATAAAAGTAAAGCCATACGAGTTGTATGTAGTAAATGTGGAAAATCTTCTCAATATCATAATATAGCTTGCCACTACCCCAAGTGCATACCCAAGAAGGCGGATACCCCAATGAAGAGCCATACGTGCTCGGTCTGTGGGCTTGGTTTTCATACTAGATCTGGATTGAGCCAACACTGTAGACATAGACACCCTGCTGTGAGGAATGAGCAAAGAAAAGAAGATATGGCTGCTAAAAGTAAGATCAAAGAGGGATCGACTAGATCTCGTATATGGACCAAAGATGAGGTTGCGCAGCTTATACAGTTGGAAAGGAAATATATTGGGAAAAGGAATATAAATAAATGTATTGAGAGCGAGATGAGGACCAAAACGAATAAACAAATATCAGATAAAAGACGAGAATTAGCAAAGAAGAAGTTAGTGGTAACAGGAGATAGGGAGGAAGTGACTGAGGTAGAGGACATTAGAGTAAATATATTAGAAATTCCGCCCCCAAGAGAGAGGATTTTCCCACTAAAAGGACACCCAGAAGTGGATTTAGTGGAGAAAATATGTAAACGGGGAAAACAAAGTAGGGAGGGAAGAGAAATAATAAATAGTTTAGGGGAAATTGAAGGATTATTAAAGGAGGATTTAACAAAAGCTCTCGGTTGGGCAATGTTGGAAAAATTATGTTATTCATTAGTAGAGGGAAAGGACCCTAGAAATGAAAGTCAAATAGAGTTGAGGAATAAAGGAAAAGGGAAGATGAGAAAGGAGGGGAGAAGGAAGCAATTTAATGCAATTAGGAGATATGCTACAAAGAAAGCTAAGTATAAATTCTATCAACAATTATTTGATAAGGATAGAAGAAGATTGACTGGCATTATAATGGGAGAGCCAGATAAGGCTAAGTGTGCTATCCCTATGAAAGAAATTGAGGAATACTATGTCAATATTTTGGGAACAATTGGACATGGTAATATGATAGGGTGGCCATCATCCACAGAGAATGCGGATAATGATATATTAATGAGTCCGATCTCTGTGGATGAGATTAGAATAGCTTTAAGAGAAATAAGAAAAGATAGTGCTCCTGGCCCAGATAAAGTAAAAGTGAGCAATTTGTGGGATATTTTTAATTTAGACTCCTTAATACTTACAAAAATTTTTAATATATGGTTTCTAAATAGACAGGTACCAGATGAATTTAAGAAAAATAGAACGATTTTAATACCAAAGACACAAGATGAGGAGGAAATGAAGAAGTTAACATCTTGGAGACCATTGACAATTGGGTCAGTTTGGATTAGAATCTATACCAAAATATTAGCAAAAAGACTGGTGGAAACAGTTAAGATATGTAGTAGACAAAAAGGGTTTATATCCGCCCCTGGGTGTGAGGAAAATATTGCTATATTAGATAATTTGATTAAAGGGGCTAAACGAAATGGGAATGAAATTGCAATAGTGTTCGTAGATCTGGCTAAAGCATTTGATTCTGTGGGACACGGACATATAATAGCCGGGTTGAGAAGATTTGGTATAGATGAACATTTTATAGATATTATTAGGGACCTTTATGATAATTGCACAACTAGGGTATGGGTGGGTGATGAAGCTACTGAGTCTATTTTAATTAGGAGGGGGGTCAAGCAGGGTGACCCGTTGTCCCCAATTTTGTTTAATATTGCTATGGATCCCCTTTTAACTAGATTAGAAGTAGAAGGAAGTGGTTTTTATGTTAAGGGTAATGGTGTCACGTCATTGGCTTTTGCCGATGATGTGGCAATTTTAAGTAGCTCATATAAAGGAATGATTAAAAATTTGGGTATCTTAGAGGAGTTTTGTAAAAATACTAATCTCTCTGTTAATGTGAAGAAAACGAAAGGCTTTCATATTTTAACTAAACATAAAACCTATGTAGTTAATCCTAAGGATAATTGGCAGATAGGGTCAGAGGAGATTGAATATGTTCAACCAGGGGATTTTGAAAAATATTTAGGGGCTAGAATAGATCCCTGGATAGGTGTAGGGGGACCGGTACTTAAAGAAAAATTGAAAGATTGGAGTGAGAATTTAATTAAGGCCCCATTAAAACCGGCCCAAAAAATATTAATTTTACAGACATATATCTTACCGAAGCTATTTTATAATCTTCTTTTAATAGAACCCCCTTTTAATCTTTTAGACGATCTTGATGTGTTAGTTAGAAAAATAGTTAAAGAGATTTTACATTTACCTCAGTGTATCACAGATGGGATATTTTATTCTAGAGGTAGGGATGGTGGTTTAGCTCTCACTAAGTTTAGTGTGCAAATCCCAAATATGTTAATTCGTAAATGGAGGAGACATATTGTCTCGAGAGATGATTGGATGGACCTATCTTATCTATATGCAGGAGAAAATCTTGTGGATAAAATATTGTCATTTAGTGCAGTAACATCTCATCCCAAGAAATGGAGGGAAGAGGAATTTTTAAGATGGTCGGAACTGAGATGTCAGGGAATAGGGATAAAATATTTTAAAAATGATTTAATTAGTAATTCGATTTTTAGAAACTCTAGTAAAGTTAAATCGTCAGCGTATATCGCAGCATTGCAGCTTAGGGCAAATATTTATCCTACTAGGGAGACATTAGCAAGAGGAAGAGGAGGTGTGAATGCTCTTTGTAGATGGTGCGGTAAAGTGCGGGAGACTGTTCCCCATATCTCAGGACAATGTTATAAGACTAAGAATGCTAGGATAAAAAGGCATAATAGAGTAGTGTCTGCAGTTGTAGATAAGGTTGGTAAATTAGGGTGGAAGGCAATGATAGAGCCCCATTTGAGAAATAGTAAGGGTGAGTTAAGAAAGCCGGATATTATATTTATAAAAGGAGATACAGCAGTGGTGGTTGATGTTACAGTGCGATGGGAGGATAATGCCGGAAGTTTGGAACAAGCCCACAGTGAGAAGGTGGCTTATTATCTTGAGTTAGAGGAAGAAATTAAAAACTTAACGGGAGGTAAAAATATTCACTTCTTTGGTTTTGTGCTTGGGGCGCGTGGCAAGTGGAGTGAAGGTAATAATGATTTGTTACAATTATTGGGAATGGACAGAAGTAAAAATTTTAAGGAGAGTATATGTAGACTTGTTTTATATTCCACTATTGGTATGATGGCTATATTCAGTGACAGGTAAAGATCCCGGAGTTTCCATTCCGTGTATCTTGCCAAAACTAAATTTTAGCTATTTTGGTTTCCATGCTCTAAATTTTCAAATTTTTAATATTGTTTTGAACATTAACTTATTTAGTGTTATTTAATATCTGTCCTTCAATAGAATGGTTTTAATTATATAATAAATACTTATTAATGGATGAAATTCCAATTTAAATTATTAGTTTATTTTTTTTTTTAACTACTGGATGTGGATGCGGACTGGCCGCGTATAATAACCAGGAAAGGGCAGGTAGTCACGCCTGTACATAAATAGGGGTTGGGGTTCTGGAGGGCAGTTAGGAGCAGGGGTCCCAGGAGGGGGCAGTCAGGGGACAAGGAGCAGGGGGGGGTGTTTGGGAGTTCTGGGGGCGGGGCTGTCAGGGGGCAGGGGTGGGGAGACGGATCGGAGCAGTCAGGGGACAGGGAGCAGAGGGGTTTAGATGGGTCGGGAGTTCTGGGGGGGGCTGCGAGGGGGGGCGGAGTGGTTGGAGGGGGCATGGGAGTCCCAGGGGTCTGTCTGGGGGTGGGGGTGTGGATAAGGGTTGGGGCAGTCAGGGTACAGGTAGGGGGTAGGGTCCTAGGGGGCCAGTTAGGATGGGGGGAGGGTCTCAGGAGGGGGCAGTCAGGGGACAAGAGGCAGGGAGGCTTAGGTAGGGGGTGGAGTCCTGGGGGGCAGTTAGGGGCAGGGGTACCAGGAGGGGGCAGTCAGGGGACAAGGAGCGGGGGGAGGGTTGGGGGTTCTGAGGGGGGGAAGTGGGAGGGGCAGGGGCGGGGCTAGGGCAGGATGGGGCGGGGCTAGGGCAAGACAGGGGCGGGGCTCGTCCCGTCCTCTTTTTTGCTTGCTGGATTATGGTACCCCTAACTATGGCCCGCGGGCCAGGACCCGCCTGCCTGGCCCCTGAGCTCTTAGCCCGGGAGGCTAGTCCCCGTCCTGTCCCCTGCTGTCCCCCTTCCCCCGCAGCTTCAGCTCGCTTACTCTGCCACCAGCGCAATGCTCTGGGCGACGGGGCTGTGAGATCCTGGAGCAGTGCAGCTGCAGAGCCCGGCCTGACCCGGTCTCTGTGCTGCGTGGTGTGGTGGCCTGGCCTGGCTCCAGCCAAGCGGCGCGGCTGTAGCGCCACTGGCCACCGGTGCTCCAGGCAGTAAGGGGGCAGGGGGGGTTGGATAGAGGGCAGGGGAGTTTGGGGGTGGTGGTCAGGGTGTGGGGGTGTGGATAGGGGTCGGGGTGGTTGGGGGCAGGCAGTCAGGAAGGACGGGGGGGTTGGATGGGGTGGCAGGGGGTGGGGGCAGAGGTTCTGGGGGCAGTCAGGGGACAGGGAGAAGGGTGGTTGGATGGGGCAGGGGTCCTGGGGGGGCCATCAGGAATGAGAGGAGGGGTTGGATGGGGCGGTGGGGGCCCAGGGGCGGTCAGGGGACAGGGAGTGGGGGTATGTGGATGGGGCAGGAGTCCCAGAGGGGCCATCAAGGAACAGGGGAATTGGATGGGGCAGAAGTCCCTGGGGGGGGGCAGATAGGAGGTGGGGGCCGAGCCACAACCCCTCCCCTAACCAGCCCTCCATACAATTTATGAAACCAGATGCAGCCGTCAGGCCAAAAAGTTTGCCCATCCCTGTGCTAATCTAATCTTTGGTTTTGCAAAGTGCCCTTTGTGGAGGATTAGTCCAGCTCCTTGGGCTTCAAATGTATTTTTAAAGCCTTGCAATGACCTTAACCCATTTTCCAGAGGATGTCCACTCTTTGCTCCTCGGTGAGACTAAGCTGTGCCCACCAGCGCTCTGATGAGATGCTGTAGCTTGGCTTGGGTTGGTTGTGGGGAAAGAAAATTATAGACAGGAAAGAAAATCAATGAATTTAGAGCTGTCAAAGGTACCAGATTGTCTGCTGGGGAGACCAGCTCAGCCCAGGAGCCACCGTCCAGCTAGCCGGGATACCCCTCCCAATTAGCAATATGGGAAAAGCAGGGTGGTGCTCCCAGTTGACACCTATGACTTCATCCACTCACAGGCACAGCTGGGGAACCAACATTGCAAGAATAACTGGAGCCCGGTGGGTTGTCAGCAAGACTGAAGCTGTGACCTACAGAACTAAAAGCCTGTGATCACAGAATACCAGGGTTGGAAGGTCATCTAGTCCAACCCCCTGCTCAAAGCAGGGTCAATCCCCAGACAGATTTTTACTCCGGTTCCCTAAATGGCCCCCTCAAGGATAAAACTCACAACCCTGGGTTTAGCAGGCCAATGCTCAAACCACTGAGCTATCCCTCTTCCTGTGATCTTAGCCTGTGTGCTCAGTGGCCAGTTGCTGCAGCCAGTTGCTAAAGCAGATGAATTATGTGGAGCAGCCTGTAGAGGGGGATAAAGGCCCATGCTCTCTGGGTTTGGGTTACACAACCTCTTCTGAGGCTGCCCAGACAACATGCCCCACCCCCTGAGGGCAGGACAGCCCTTTTGTGGGCACCTGGTTGGGACTGCCCCCAAGGTTCAAGGGCAAGGGGTGGTTGCTGTCCCCTGGGAGCGGAGCTGAGCGGAAACCCCCCCCCCCCACTCATTCATGTACACCATCAAACAGATGCTGATGCATTCCCCAGTGAATGGGGCAGGGGGAAGGACACAGATTGGAGGTAAAGCCAGAAGAGGGAGGACTAGGACTGGCTGAGCAAGACGACTGGGACTGGGGTTAGGAACCTAAGGACTGGAGAGGTGAGGAGAGTGGGACTGGGATAAGATACCAGGGCTGGGAAAGAGACAGGCAAACTTAATTCTGGCATCTCCTAACTTTTGAGAGCTTGGCTTTTAATATGGTTTACGAGTGTGATGCATATATGAACCAGAGCTGGTTGTTAACAGCATTTGGCAATTTTAACAATATCTGGATAGTTTTTCCCCTCAAATAATTATTCAGGAACAAATGTTCATATTATTCCACTGACTTTCTGCCTGCCTATCCATGCCGCCTGCATGCCACTCCTCCATGTACCCTTTGGGACAGATAGTCAATGGACAGACTCCTAGTGATTTCAACAGGAGTAGGACCAGGGCCTTGTTTGGAAAACGCTAGCATTAACGATCTTATTCTCCCCTACCCCCCCACCTGCGTGTGTGTGTGTGTGTGTGTGTGTGTAATACACACCCACCCACCCTCTCACCCTCCTGCTGTGCAAACTTGCAAAGGTGGATGGATTGCAAGCCAGGAAGTCCCCCAGGGGAAGCTCCCACTCCAGGGAGTGAATTTAGCATCAGTGATTTTTTCACAGCCTCTCTCCAAGATCAATAGTTCCCCGCTGAGCGATAAAGAGCTTGCTGAGCCCTAGTAGGACCATAGTCCAGGATTGTGTGAGCTCTGGCCTGTCACATATGTCAGTTCCCATTACTGGGCCCTGGAGCTGACGGGATGGAGATGCAGCCTGGTTCTCCACTATCAGCCACACCGGTCCCTTTCCCACACCCAGCCCTGAAAGGTGAACAAGTCCCGCTGTTCATCCAAGAGCAGCCTGGCCAAAGCACCTTGACACTCCCTGCCTCTGGAGACCCCCACCGAGGGAGTGGGCCCAGGGCTTAGTGCAAATGAGGTATGCTGCACAAACCTCATGTCTTGGCTCTGACAACCACCCTATGCTTGACTGGGGCAGGGAGAACCTGGTTTTAAAGGGGCCTTGCAAAGGCCCAATTTTGTGGTAGCATTTGCAAATGCAAGAGAGGGCATTTAGATGGCTAACTAAGCCCTCCCCCCTTGGACTGGGTAGGGCAAGGTGGACCCACCACTGGCCTAGCAGATACTCAGCATGCCTACCACCGCTTCAGGCAGCCATGGAGTCTGAGGTGGCTAGACCAGGCCTGGAAAGAGGGACATTCCCAGCTTCCAAGCACAAATGGTCAGCCTAGCTCTGGGTCTTGCACCTCCATTGCTGCTGCAACCCTATGCCTGATGTGCTTCAAGGGTGGAGCTAAGACTCCAGCAGTTCATTGGCCTCCTTTGCTTGGAGAGAGGTGGGATGAAACTTGAGGCCTGGTACCTTAGCTTTGGAGGGTGGGCAAGTGGTGGATGATGGTCTAGGCCTCAGGCCTCCATTGCTGAAGAGATGGTGTAGTGAGACTGTAGTTCTGGGGCCTCATTCAGCATGTGGGGAAGGCAGGAGTCTATCTAAATACTTAGCTGGTCTCCACTACCATGGCATCTGGCCTCACAACACCCCTGTGAGGCAGGGCAGTACTATTATCCCAACTGTAGAACTGAGGCAAAGAGAGACCAAGTGACTTGCCGAGGGTCATGCAGGAAGCCTGGGACATAGAAAGGACCAAGTCTCCCAAGTTCTTGGCTAGTGCCCTAACTACTAGACCACCCTACCTCTCCATAGCAGACCATGCTTGCTCTCAGTGTGGTTCCCTGATTGCACTCCCATATCTGGCTCCCTACTCCGGAGGTTCTCAAAGACTCCCATTGCCTCTGTCAGTCTTTGGGTCACATCTTTTTGCAAACAGGCTGCTCCTCAACACCCTGCTGGGCCTTCCTTTCTAAACCCAATGCACAGAGCTCGCCTCTCTGCTTCCCGTCCACCCAGCCAGACATATTCCTCAGCACTGGCCTCTTTCCTTTGTTAGCAGGGCCACGGTGCTGAACTCCAGACTGCACTATCTAATCCGAGCTCCCCCAGCCCTTGGCATTCTGGGAGCTGTTTATCTTGCTTGCGAGGCAAAGAAGATTACACAATGCGAGTGCCTGCTGCTTACAAAACCCAGGCAGCAGCACTGAGGGGGAGGAAATGTACTTGGCTTTTCTGCTGCCTCTCAAAGTAGCCTTCCGTGAATATCACGAGGGACAGGCGTCCTCACAGCAATCACCAGCACTATGATGTCAGGCCAGTAGCTATAGCAGTGGCAATCCAAACTGGTTTAGGTGTATTGGCAACTGGGTGCAAGCACTGAGTAACAATCATGAGAAAGGTGGCCTCATTTTCTATGCATGGAAAATTTCCACTTCAGACTCTTAATGATTTATTATAAATAATAATTAGTGGTATGTCACATTTCTGTAACACCTTTCTCCCTAAAGGGTTGTGGGAGAGTTTGCAGGCTTCTGCATAGCCTTCTGTATTCACGAGTCACTTCACCCTGCTGCCATCCCCCACTGAAATGCAACCACCTCTGGGACAGAACACAGCAGCTGTTCAACAGCTTCCAGCAAGACTACCAAGAGGTGAAGAACACAACTCACTTAGGATAAAATACTGCATCTGTTTGTAACCACAGGAGGAGTGTGAGAGCGCGTCATTAATGAGATGAGAATTTTGCCCAGCCACAGGGTTTCAGTAACTCTTATACTCATCATAGGATCTAATGAGTAGGAATGGTCCAGGTCTTGTTTTTATTTCCTCTGGATGAGACAGCACTTCCCACAGAGCTGCTTCCTAAGGATGCTCAAATCCTATGCACTCCTTGCAGATCTCAATTCAGTCCTGACCAAGCTTAACCCTGCTGAGCTGGTGAGTTGCCTGCTACACAGCTTGAGGTGACACGGCTGAAGACTAGGCATGTGCCTTCTTGCTAATGGTGATTGATGCCAGGGTTGTGTGCCCTTCCCCAGGTACCGCTCCCCCCTCGTCTATTTCAGACCCCATCGCTGTAGTATCTAGCAATGGGAGCGAGGCCTGGATTTTTGCTTGTTCCTGAGCCATATTTAGCAGCGCTGCTTAGGAAGCAGCGGGAAAGGATTGGTTTCCCCTTTGATACAAGCAGCAGCTTGGGACACCAGCTGAGCAGGGACCTGGGAAGATGAGTTCTAGTCCTGCATGTCACAGAGGGTGCCATCGCCAAGCGCCCTCTGCTGGCCAAGCATGGCCCCAGCAGCCACAGCTACACCCTCCCCACAAGCGGCTCAGAAATTACTCCACCAAACACCTTTTCAGTCCCTGTTGCAGGTTAATTTATTAATAGCCCAAATAACTCTGCCCACAGGCTTAAAGCAAACCCTAATGTTCCAATGTAAGGTCCTCTGTTAACCCTTCTTCTCTGCACCAGGTTCCCCAGCTCTAGATTCCCTGGTACTGGGCACAGGCCCCCTGGGGCCCTTCATAAATGAAACAGTCACCCCAAATGATATCCTCCCATCCCAGAGTCAGCACAATCCCTCACAGTCCAGACCTGCCCTCACTGGGCCTACTTTCCTTCCAAAGGGTTTCAAGCCGGTTCCCAGATATTCTCTTCCTGGCCCCCATGCTGCGGTAATCACTACAGGAGCTAACTCTTCTCAAAGCCTTTCCCCAGACTCCCCTCCCATAGCTCCTTCCCTCCTGGTTGCCTCTCTGCAGCTCTCTTCTCATCCTCTAGTTCAGGTGTTGCCACCCTCTTCATCAAGCCCAGCCTCACAGCATCTGACTCATCATCAGGGGAGCTAGCTCTGCTCTGCCTAAAGGGGCGAGCCATCCTGTGACACTGCACCACTGGTGAGTTTGGGCAAGTCACTTTGCTGCTTTGTGCCTCACTTTCCCCATCTGTAAACCAGCTTGCAGCCTTGGCTTACTATTATTTCTCAAAAGCTTTGAGCTCAGAGGAAGGGTGCTGTGAAAGCCCTGTGTTTATGTTCACAGCCTGTGCTAAGGTAGATTTACAGACCACCTTATGTACCATGTCAGCATTAATTGACACTGGACACAGCAGAGCTAGGCTGTCTGAAGACTTCATTATACTACTTGTGTGCTTTTCATTTCACAGGCTCCCTTGACTGCTACTGTTCAGATAATATAGATTTTTAAAAAACATTGCATAAATTAACCCCTTGATGGCTGTTTAACATGCTGCCTACATACAGACAGAAGGCACCCTCCAGGCTGCCGACCATGCCAGCTGTGCTGTGTAGAACACACCTGCACTGCTGTGGAATATTGCAGGTGTGCCAAAGCAGAATGCACTTGCACTGCCGCTGAGCCTAATTCTTGACTGACACCCTTGGGTCATTAATGGCCAATGGCAGCAGAGCATGGGGAAGGGCGGGACCAGCAGAGGAGGGATTGAGAAGCTGCTAGAGTTGTTATGAACTCTAGTTGCCTCTTGCAGAGCCAGGAGAGGGAGTGGAGCCCAGAACTGCCAGCATCCCTTCTGTTGGCTATCTTCCTCCCTCCCTTAGCTCACAACAGAGCTGCCGATCGCGGCTTTTTTTTTTTTCTCCAATTGCCGCTGCCGATCGCGGCTTTTTCTTTTTCCACCCCAATTGCCGTCACCGATCGCGGCTTTTTTTGTTTTGTTTTTGCTTGGGGGCAGAAATGCTGGAGCCGGCCCTGGTTCTGAGCTCCCATCAGCCTGCTATCCAAGGCACTGTGGGGCTTGTGATGGGTGGACTTGAAGACCAAAGTCTGCAGAATTGGTGAAGTCTGAGCAATCGCAGGGGGTTTCCTCAACGCATCCCACCAATTCCTGCCTTGGAGGGACCATGCTCTGGGCAGCAGGGGAGATCACGGCCATTTGTCATCCTGCTGTACTCCTAGGAATCAGGATCTGGTGTCATGACACTGACATCTACTGACTCGGAAAGGGACTAAGACTTGCTGTCTCGTCTCATGCAGGCCACCAACCAGCTGTCATAGGTACTGACTCTTGGGTGCTATTGACCTGGAGTAGGCTCTCAACGCAGACCTACAGGTGACAGAGTCCACATTCTCCTCCCACTCTCCTACCTCCTCTCTTGGACTCAGCTTTGGCTGGTTCACTCATACATCCGTAAAGGGCATTTCCTATCGATGAGTATCTCGAATCTAGACAGGGTCACTGGAGCCGTGTCAGTCCCAGGATATTGGAGACTAGGTGGGGGAGGTCATATCTTTTATGGGACCGACTTCTGTTGGGGAGAAAGACAAGCTCAAACCCTCACACACCTAGTCTCTCTCTCTCTCTAATCTTGGCAGCCAGCCAGACTAGCACACATGTATGCAAGCCCCGCGGCTAGTGTTACAAGCCTCTTGGCAACCAGCCCCCTTCTGCCCTTCTCAGTTTAGCACATCCAACCCAGTAGATTCTAGCAATGCTTCTGCACCCAAACCTATTTATTTATTGTATCTGGGGCAAACAGGACATTTTGAAAGGTTTCCTCTTGTAGTACCTATAGTTTCTGCAGTGTCACGTTTCCATGGATACATCTGCAAAGAATCCTGGGAGGTGGGACCACGCACACACAGATGTATCTACCTGGGAGATTAAAAATAATAACTGTAGATTTGCTGACTCTTTGTTCATGTTTATAGGCACTGGCAAGTCCCCTATGGGATGCTAATAATAACGTATATCATTAATTGCAGACTCCTCAATTTCTTGACATATTGGAGCCACTCTTTGTTAAACAAACAGTAATGCAATCAAACACGGAGCTCCAGTGCTGTTAAACAGGGACAGAGTTTTGGAAAGCAGGCAGCAGCCATTCATGAAGACGCTTCAGAGTGTTTGGGGGGTCAGAAGGGAAAGGAGGTCCCCTCTATAACCCCACACCTCTTGGGGTGTGTCAGAAGGGTTGAATCTTGGGGGTCTGGTGCCTGAATCTCTGGGATTTGGGCCTGATCATGCGATTTCCTGAGAGACCTGGGCATTTCACAACTCCAGCTGCGGGCACTGGGAGAGCGAGGCTTTCCCAGACCAGCACCTTAGCAAGTGGCTCTTTCTCGTTCCACCCACGGTTCGGGGAGTCCATGCATGTCTGTGCTGGGACAAAACTGGAGATCATTGCAGGGTTTGCTACCTCCACTACCCCCGCCCCCCAGCTACTCACCAGAAGGCCATCCTTCCCCTGCAGCATGTTGACCCAATGGGGGAAGACATAGCATGACCATGTGTGCCACAGCATCATGGCCTGATGGGACAACGCTGGCAATATATTGGGATAGTCTTACACTGCTCGGCCTGTCGCACAAAGGCAGGTCCATGAGAATCCTGATTTCCCCTTTGGATTTTGGGATGGGCATGGGCATAGGGTTGCCAACTGTCTAATCACACAAACCCAAACATCCTTCCTTCACCCTGCCCCTTCCCCAAGGCCCTGCCTCGCCCCTTCTCTGAGGCCCTGCCCTGCTCACTCCATCCCCCCCTCCTTCTGTTGCTTGCTCTCCCCCACCCTCACTCACTTTCACCAGGCTGGGGCAGGGGATTGGGGTGCAAGAGCGTGTGTGGGCTCTGGGCTGGGGCTGAGGGGTTTGGAGTGTGGGAGGGGGCTCTGGGATGAGCCTGGGGTAGGGGTGCAGGAGGGGATGCGGGGTGCAGGCTCTGGCCGTGAGGTGCTTACCTTGGGTGGCTCCCGGGCAGCGGCGCAGCAGGGCTAAGGCAGGCTCCCTGCCTGCCTTGGTCCTGCGCTGCTCCCAGAAGTGCCTGGCATGTCTCTGTGGCCCCTGGGGGGGCAGGGGGCACCGCGTATTGCCCGTGCCCGCAAGCGCCGCCCCTGCAGCTCTCGTTGGCCGTAGATCCCAGCCAATGGGAGTGGTGGAGTTGGCGCTGGGGGTGGAGCCAATGCACAGAGCAGCTTTCCCCTCTCCCTCCCCAGGGGCCGTAGGGATGTGCCAGCTGCTTTCGAGAGCGGCGCGGGGCCAGGGAGCCTGCCTTAGTCCTGTTGTGCAACCGGACTTTCAGCACCTAAAATCTTCCGGTTTGGCTTAAGTAGCCTTTGGGAGATAGGGCCTGATTCTGGGAGACTCCCAACGAAACCAGGAGGGTTGGCAACCCTAAATGGGCACCGATGCTGCCTCCTCCCTTCACTAGATTCTTATTGGTATTCCAGCTGGGCCTAGAGGCCCCAGCCAAAGCCCACTGCACTAGGCACTGTACAAACACATAGTGAGAGACAGTACCTGCCCTGAACAGCTTACAATCCAAATAAAAGTGAAGGGGAAACAGAGGCATGGGGGGTGGGAAGAGTAGATGGCTCTGGCTGCAGAAAGAAAGTACTCCAGGCCAGGGGCCTTGGAGTCAGGTGACCTAGGCTCAGTTGTGTGATCTTGGGCAAGTCACTTCAACTCCCTTGGTCTCAGTTTCCCTTTCTGCTCTTTGTCTGTCTTGTCTATTTACAATCATATAATATTAGGGTTGGAAGGGACCTCAGGAGGTCATCTAGTCTAACCCCCTGCTCAAAGCAGGACCAATCCCTAGATAGATTTTTACCCCAGTTCCCTCAATGGCTCCTCAAGGATTGAACTCACAACCCTGGGTTTAACAGGCCAATGCTCAAACCACTGAGCTATCCCTCCCCACCCCAAGCCATGAGCTTTTTGGGGCAGAGACCATCACTTACACTTATGCTTGTACAGCACCTAGCATAATGAGGCCCACTAATAATAACCCTTAGGGGAACCCAGTATTTCATTTTGTTTTTCCTTTCAATAAAGCTGGGGAGACCGGATGGGAATTCTCCCATTCCCCTTCTCCATGCCAGGGCCCCGCCTCTGCCCCTGAAAGGACCCTTTCTAAGCCCAGCCAGGGATGACTGACACAGATGAGAAGTTTAACACTTTATGTGAATGTTTTGCAGCTGCCTTTAAGAGACAGTAGTGGTTTTGCAGAAAACACCTTCCAGACTGAATATTTTTAGTGGGCTTGCTTGCGTAAGGAATGGAGTGTGAACGGAGTGAAGAGCAGCGGGATCAGCACTGACATCTGTGCATGACTACCTGGGAAGTGACCTTGGATTCTTGCAACCTGCTTTCCTTGTCACTCAGAATTTTCAGATGGAGAAATTCCCCCTTTGAGCACAGCCACCACCTATAGAACGTGAACACGCCTAAACAAATGGGCCTGAGTCTGCCATCTGCTCTGTGTGCAGCTACTAGACGGGTCAACCGACAGCCACCATCAGCGGGGCCACCGGTCAGGTCAACCCACAGCCACCATCGGCAGGCCACCGGTCAACCTATAGCAACTATAGGACATCAGTGGCAGAGCTTCCATTCAAGTACACCTACAACTACCAATGGCAGGGCCACCATCCAAGTCGATGTTTTTTCTCCTTGTGGGTGGATAACACAACTTTTTCTCTGGCTGAACAACCCTTAAACCTGGGACAGTGTGGATCAAATAGGAATTAACTGAGGGGAAATTCTTTGGCCTGTGTTGTACAGAAGGTCAGACAAGAAGATCACAGTGGTCCTTCTTAGCTTTGGAATCTGTGAATTTATGATATCAATCTGCTTGGGCTCATCTCTAGCTTAACATGAAAATCAAAACCAGGACAGGGGACTTCCACTTCTTGGCCACAAGTTCTCTCTACTTCCCACACCTCTGACTATCACTCATTAGCTGAGTCCTTAATTCTGCTCCCTGGCCCAGAAATCACAGCATCACACTTAGTCCCCAGTGTACCTTGTTCTCAGTCCCATGCCTCAGTCTTCCACAGATGGTCATTAGGCATTAAATCATAATTACTATCAGCAAGACTCTAAAAACTAATATTGCTACATTGAAGCAAAGCACAGGGCTCACCAAAGGCAAAGGGAAAACAGTGCAGCTAGTATATCCTGAAAGTGGATGGACATCTTCCCCCTCCCCCTGCTTTGTACATCACTTGTCTTCTCATATTGTAAGCTCCTTGGGGCAGGGACCATGTCTACTGGAGTGTTTGTGCAGTGCCTGACACTACAGGGCCGATCTGACCTGGGGCCTCTGGGAGCTTCTGGTATGTAGGTTAACAATATCTCCTATGTGGGCCAAATCCCAGCTGGTGACAATCAGTGCAGCTCTATTGGCTGCAAAGAAACGACAATGAGATATACCAGCTGGGGTTCTGGGCCACAGAGTGGATCCCTCTCTGCCCCATCTGGCCCACAGAGGGCCAAATCTGGAGCTGGTGTATGTTGGTGCAATGGAGCCTAGGGACCTGGCAGCCATTTACACCAGGGATGGCTTTGGCCCAGATTGTTTACACTTGGATTCTGGCAGTAAATGCTTCCCTGCTGCTCTCTGGGGTGAGTCTCTGAGTACTCATGGAGTCAGTGAGCATCCCCAACCCCTGGAGCTGCACTCAGAAGCAAACATGATGCCTCCCAGAAGTTTCATATAGCTGAGATACATATCCCTCCTGCCTTAAGCCCTGGGAAACCTCCCTCCTAAACGCCCTCCAATCTGAACACTGTAGACAGCCCAGCCTACTTTCCAGGCTATAGGCTCCCTTCTCCCTCCACCCTCGGTCACCTTCACTCACTCCTCCATCAGTCCTTGAAGATCATTCAAAATCCCCTTCCAGCTTCTCTGGCATATGCTCCTCTTCGACCTCTCACTCCTTATTGATAATGATCAGTAACTATAATGACACGGTGCTCCATCACTATGATGAATGCAATGCTCAATGCCGGAAGGGCATACTGGAGGCCATCTCTACTCTGGGAGCACTATACGGTTATAGATATACTGGCTATTCTACCAGCAGAGCACTCTTATGGTAGGTCTACACTGCAATAAACCACCCGTGACTGGCCCGTATCAGCTGACTCAGGTTTGTGGGGCTTGGGCTGCAGGGCTATAAAACTGCAGTGGAGTTGCTCAGGCTTGTGAGAGACAAGTCCCTATCTTCCCTGAAGAGCATACAGCTTATGTCTACACTGCACACCTTACAATGGCGCAGCTATGCCGCTGCAGTTGCACCGTTATAAGGTGCACAGTGTAGTTGCTCCTTATCGCTGGGAGAGAGCTCTCTCAACAAAATAAAATCACCCCCAATGAGGGGTGGGAGCTTTGTCACCAGGAGCACAGCTCCTGCCGATGAAGCGCTGTCCACACTGGCACTTTTAGTCATTACATTTTTTGTTGTTCAGGGGTGTGTTTTTTTTCCACACCTCTGAGTGACAAGAGTTAATGATGAAAGTGCAGTGTAGACATAGCCTAAATAGACTAGAGAACCAGCAATGTGCCCAAGGTGGGATTAGAACCCAAGACTCTGACTGCAGCTTCATCCACTAGGCCATGTTGCCTCCAGTTCCATAAAGCCATCCCTCCCCCCTTCCTGTGTTAGCCTGGCATCGTCTGCCACTGGGGAAATGGTTTTTGTCAGCCAGTGGATCAAGGATGCTCCGTAAGAAATGAAAGACATTCTGTCTCAGAGCCTGGCATCAGTATGCGATAGAATTAAAAACTCCGCCCTGACTTCAGCTCCTTAATTTAATCTCCAAGAGCTGCAGCTTGCAGACCTGCCAATGTGCACATGCACTGGCATTCCATTCAGAAGCGTTCATTTCATGGAGACATTTCTAAGTGCTGATGAGCCCCTCTCGCTGAAGTAATTCACCTAAACGGCTACGCTTAGCAGAGGCAGCAGCTCACAGGGCAGCAATAAGGGATCTTCGTGAGATCATCTCCATCTCCCCTTTGTTTGATAAAGGGCATCTCATGCTTCATTATAGAACCTTGTTACTTCCCAGCTAAATTACTAAGCCAGGAGGTTCAATTTCTTCCTTCGTCTTTTGAAGGTCCGATGGAAATTAATTATATGAGCTGACATTTACACAGTGCCTTTCATCCTGAGATCGCTGCAGATTCCAGGCCAGCTCCCCACTGGTGTAAATCAGTGCTGCTCTATCACTCTGGGTAAACATGAGTGAGTTCGTTCAGCCACTTCTGGAGTGGAACAGAGCAGATGTTGAGCAACACACAGCCACACTGGGCAACGGCTGAGGGCAGTACGAAGAATACTCTACCCAATTGAAACTGTGAGGAGGAATTTTTAGTACTGTAGACAATAGTTGGAATTTGGCCAGGGAGCTGTTTAACATTCCTCCTTGTGCAAAAAGGGACATGGGGTCTTATGTCCCCCTTGCTGAGGGTCTTGGTTTTGTGTTTCACTGGAAAGACAGCACCCCAGCAGCACAGGGCCTTAGCATCACCCTGGGGTATGTCACAGGGCAAGTACACCCTGTCATCCACTGGGTAGGGCAAGGGTGTGGTAGCTCCGTGGTTAAAGTCAATGTGGCTGCCCTCAGCTTCAGGACTGGCAGGACAGTCAGTAGGACTTCTCTGGACTGCACGGAAGTGTGGCCCAATGGCCAGAGTCAATAGGAGGGGGTTTGATGGGCTGCCCCCCAAAGGGGGCAGCTGGAGTAGGGGGACCTGGACCCTCCCTGCTCCACTGGGTCCCAGGCCAGAGCCCTGGTAGTAGCGAACCAATTTGCCACTAAGTCAGCGGTGAATCTGCCCGCAACACGCTGACTGCTGCAGGGACATTGGCTAGTCCCTCCCTGGGCTACTTTCTTCCTTCCTGACTCCTGCTGCTGAAGTTGGGGTATCTTCGGAGTCTATGGGCTCCTTGGGCAATGACCGCAATCTTCCTGGGGTGCCCTCAGTGTCTCCTGCTCCCGTGGTCCAGGATCCCAGCTGCTCCTTGGCTGGAGCTGGTAAGGTATGTCTTTCCTCCTCAGCGGTCAGCCCAAGCTGCTCCCTTTTGTACTGCAGCAGCAGCTAGAGCATGCCCAGCAGGGTCGAGGGGGCATGGCTTCTGCTGCTAAGAGTGCTACCTTAACCCCTTCCCTCCAGTGCAGGGCAAGTACATCCCATCTCAGGGTATTAGGTCAATGTAGACACAAAAGGAAGAGCACCACCTACATCATCTCCAACAGCACCCCTTGATTATCATTGGACACCTCCCAGCTACACTCAGACCAGCACCAAGCCTGTTTAGTATGTGAGATGTAGCAAGATCAGCTGATACAGCTGCACAAAGCCCCAAAAGCAAAACTAGCAATGCCAAGGATTGAAGTCTGTCACCCTGACCCATGTAGGATGAGCCAGCACAGGAATTGCTGCAAGAAACAAATTCTTACCCCAGTGAAAAAAATCCACTCATGAAACAAGGGGTATTTGTGGTTCTCATTTCCATTTCCTCTCTCCCAAACACACAGAAAAGCCCCCTGCTATGTAATTTACACGTGCAAATACTCCTTGGAAAAAACTGCCCTCTCTGGTCAGTTCTAGACACTGCTGCCCTGGAAGAGGAGAGCATTCCACATGCACAGTCATGAAAAGAAACTGCTGAAGGAAAGAGATGGCTGGGATCTGATCTTCAAAGGTACTGACCACCGTGGCGCTAAAGTCGGGGGAGCTGTGAGGGGTCAGCATCTCTGAAATCTATGTAGTAAAGGCATTGTCCAGCTGGCCCCAGTACCTCCGTGGGGAGGGGCTTGGGTATTCTCCCTCCAGTAAAGCATCAGGTACTGGGCAAGGCTGGAGGCCAGGCCGCCAGACCAGACAAGCTACTGCTCTGATCTGCCATGGCAAATCCCATGCTTGTTTAGTCTAGACTGAGGGACTAGAATTTCTTTTCTAGAACATTGGAGGTTTCACTTAAAGGAGAAGCAGACAAACATGCAGCTACTATTCAAGTGTCCCAACCCTTCCTGGAGATGATTCCTAATTGTTAGCAAAAACAGCAGCTTTCCTAGTCTGATATACTGCAGTGAACTTTCAAGGTTGGTCCCCAATGTCCACTTCCCCCACCTTTATTTGTAGCTTTCAAATGTTGGCAGGGCCTGTGTGCAGTGAACATGCTACGTTTGGACTCTTAACCAGCCTAGGTTACCTTGAGTTTCTGTTAGCTTATAATTCACCCCTTTTCAGTTGTTGATTTAAAAGCAAAGCCTGGAGTATCTCTGGGCCCTGGAGCCCTGCACACTGATTGAAGATGCAGGCTCTGGTATCCATGGAATTGGGCTTCCTGATGAAAGGAGAAATTGAGTTCCTCAGGTGATGAGCACAGCTGGGCTATTGGCCCCTGCAAGATCTGTAATGCATCACAAAACCTTCCTTAGCGCAACTCATATAGACCGCCGAGGAAGGTCTGCAGAACCAACCACTGATCTTATCTGTATCTGTGACTGACCTACCCAATGCCCTGTAGGCACTTCAATTAGTAAGTTAGATCTTCCCTACCTGAGTATCTGGTAGGGTAGGAAGCCAAACACCTTAGCTGGTGTAACTCTGCATGCTTCAATGAGGCTATGCCAATGCGCCAGCTGAGGATCTGGCTTGAGAATGTTAAGGTAGAAATGTGCTAAATGAACAGCCTATTGCACCTGCTACAAACAAGGTCCCAAACCAGCTTCCATTCTAAGCCATTCCTGTCAGTCATTCATAACTTTCAGAAACATTTAGCTTTTGGGCCCAAACTTTCTATCCTCAGTCTCTTCCCCAGGGTGAACATTTTGGGACAGTCGGAGTGAAATCTATCTAGCCATTTCTGAGTCATGGGGGGGATGGGAAATTTCCACTATAAAAAAATATTGTTGCAACTGATTTTTGCTGGGAACAATTCAGAATGAGCTATGCTGTAAAAGCTAGCATGTAAATAGCCTCCCATGAAAAGAATGTGCATATAACTAAGCTATTGTGACAAAGTTCCTCCTCTATCTTGGTGGGTCCTGTGCTTATTGGCAGATTTTCTTGCCTTAGAGATTCACCATGTGGGTTGGGGAACAGCCCAGAGACCCTCCCCTCTGGAAAAACCCACAGTCCAGGTCAATTGAGAGGTTTGGGGGGAACCCGGGCCCACCTTCTACTCCAGGTTCCAGCCCAGGGCCCTGTGGATTGCAGCTGTCTATAGTGCCTCCTGTAACAGCTGCATGACAGCTACAACTCCCTGGGCTACTTCCCCATAGCCTCCTCCAAACACCTTCCTTATTCTCACCACAGGACCTTCCTCCTGGTGTCTGAGGCTTGGTCTACACTTACCCCCCAAGTCGAAGTAAGGTACGCAAATTCAGCTACGTGAATAATGTAGCTGAATTCGACATACCTTACTTCGAACTTACCGCGGTTCAGACGCGGTCCACACGCGGCAGGCAGGCTCCCCGTCGACTCCGCGGTACTCCTCTCGTTGAGCTGGAGTACCGCAGTCGACGGGGATCACTTCCTGGTTCGATTTATCGCGTCCAGACCAGACGCGATAAATCGAACCAGGAAGTTCGATCCCCAGCCGCCGAACTAGCGCGGCAGTGTAGAGCAGCCCTGATAACGCTTGTACTCCTCAGTCCTCCAGCAGCACACCCTCTCACTCTCAGCTCCTTGCACCTCTTGCTCCCAGCTCCTCACACTCCCACCACAAACTGAAGTGAGCTCCTTTTAAAACCCAGGTGCCCTGATTAGCCTGCCGTAATTGATTCTAGCAGCTTCTTTTTAATTGGCTCCAGGTGTCCTAATTAGCCTGCCTGCCTTAACTGGTACTAGCAGGTTCCTGATTACTCTAGTGCAGCCCCTGCTCTGGTCACTCAGGGAACAGAAACCCTGTCTGACCTGGGACTAATTGATCACTCTCCTGTAGCCCTCTGGCCTGGAGGGAGGGAGGTAGGTAGGGGGCTGCTCCTTCTCCGCTACCTGCTTGCTAGCTGGCTGCTAGACCCACCCACACCCTTGGCTGCTGTTGCTCCAGCTACAACCCCTTGGGGGGGGCCTGCTGGCCCACTCCCCA
>NW_020664418.1:6189975-6233148 GCF_002925995.2 Terrapene triunguis | reverse complement strand
GGGGGTAGGGTCCTAGGGGGCCAGTTAGGATGGGGGGAGGGTCTCAGGAGGGGGCAGTCAGGGGACAAGAGGCAGGGAGGCTTAGGTAGGGGGTGGAGTCCTGGGGGGCAGTTAGGGGCAGGGGTCCCAGGAGGGGGCAGTCAGGGGACAAGGAACGGGGGGAGGGTTGGGGGTTCTGAGGGGGCGGGAAGTGGGAGGGGCAGGAGCGGGGCTAGGGCGGGGCTCCTCCCATCCTCTTTTTTGCTTCCTGAAATATGGTAACCCTATTACTATGAATGGGTCTGTGGTTATTGGGTAGTATGATTGAGGAGCTGCTGTGCCAACTGTCTGTGCAGAACTGGGACAGCACACAGAAAGAACACATTCAGCTGACATCTGACCACAGGCCCTATCACTTGAGCTAAAGGAGAATCACGGTGGTAGCAGTATAGGGCCTATGTCACAAAGCTAAGCAGTTCTGGCTCTATCCAGTAAGGAGCACTACATACAAGCACTCCAAGGATTTTATTACCGATTCCTTAAGTTAGACAAAGCTCATCCTCAAGCATCTAGAGTAGCTTGATTCTCACTTGTGACCCCAGTGTGGCAAATCTGTAGCCACCTAGTACTTCACACTTGTCCTATGCTATATTATATTGAGTATTTGGAACTTCATGTCTGCGGGGGGAAGAGGAGCGGCGGGGTGAAGAATCCACATCTTCCTTCTCTATAAGCTGGAAGCACTATAGCGCTTATGATACACAATTAAGTCAGTCTGGTTCTTTCCATTAAGGGCAGAGAGACACACAGACACTAGCCACTTAATAACACTCCTAACTGCATTGAGTTAGTGCCTTAAATGCCAAAGACGATGGAGGGGGTCTCTTGCTCTAAAACAGCTGTCAGTGGTTGAGTAGGAAGCTGCCTTTGAGCTATGGATCAGGTACCTGCTGTAGCGAGGTGGCACCTGTATGTTAATGTACACTGAAATGAGTCCGACTGCATCAGAACTTGTGAGGCAGCTCAGTCTCCCTGCACGTGCTGTACACCAACACCCCCTGTCTGCAAGGCAAGTCCTCTCCAGCACCTCTCCCTGTGCGTCTGAACAATCTCAGCCCCTGGAATGAGGCTGGTGCAGCAGTGACGTCTCTTGTGCTCTGCTGCTTTGGGAGCATCATGGGGGGCATTTGCTGTGTGGGCCTGTCCTTTCCTTTCTGCAGCATGGCAGTGAGACCAGTTATAGCTTCTAAGTGGGTAACTTGATCCCGCTGCCTTGCTCTTGCCCAGGCTGTAATGCTAATCAACATGCCAGCCACACTTGGGCCAGAGCCCATTGTACTCTCACTTGAACCCCAATCAGGGTCGGCTCTAGACCAAATGGCACTCCAGGCGAGGAGCATCTTCACCTTCCCCCTATCTGTTAAACTTTTGAATACCTTATTTTTTATTGCATCTGTAGCCCATTTCATGACTTTGATGCATGATTTGCATCCATGATTTATCTCTGTCATATAAGAGGATAAATTTGCACACTAGGATCTGTAAATCTGTATTTAGTCATGCCATATATAAGCAAATACAAAATTTGTTTCCTCTAAGCTTATAGAAACTTTTTAATTTTAAGAATAACTAAAATGTACTAACATCAAGAAATTGAATGGTGCGCCAACATTGGGTGGACCAGTATTAAATAGTGTTACAGTAGGTGACAGCCTTAGAATGTTAACTCTAGTCCTTTAGCTTTTTGCTTCCTGAACGGTTCTTTGGGGGCATCTTTTATTTTCTACGGGGGAAAACAGACAATATTAGGGAATGCAAAAATCTATGTTCTGCAGTCTTAGAAAGTCATCAAACATTATGTGTTAAGCATGGCAAAAGAAGTAACAGTATTTCTTTTATATTGTTGCATAGGCAAGGGTTCGATAGATATCTCTGGCGTCTCATTAAATATGTTCTTTATTAGTTGCTACTTACACTCTGCGAGTCGTAAAACACAAGTACACTTTCACAATTGCACAATAAAACAAGATTCACAATATCGCAGCTGGGCTCTCACTTCACTTCATTCTTATATCTTACTGACTGACTGGCGACGTCCCACCCTTATCTACCCACGAGGGCATGGCGACAGCATTCTAGGAGGTTCAAGGAAAATTTAGTTCTCAGAGAGTCTGGAAGGTTCCACGAGATCCTACAAAGGTCCAGAACATTCTAGGAGGTGAGTGAAAAATGAATCCATATACAGAATGTTACTTCACACCTTCTATTGTCCCTTTTGTCACTAATAACAAAAACAGCACCCTGAGCCCAGCGCCCCCAGATGGTCTCCTGGGTCGCCTGCCCCTGTATCCAGCCCTGACCCCAATAGCCAGATGCATCCGACCAGGGAGAGATGGGATGCGGTTTGTGCCAGTCCCCAGTGCAGCCCTGAGCTGTATCTCAGATTCAGGGCATCCTGGGGGCTTTGCTGGAGCACTGAATCGGTGGAGTGCAGGGTCACCCCAGCCCACGCCCCCTTCTGTGCCCTCCAGCTCCTACCTGGGGGGAGGGATAGCTCAGTGGTTTGAGCATTGGCCTGCTAAACACAAGGTTGTGAGTTCAATCCTTGAGGGGGCCACTTAGGGATCTGGGGCAAAAATCAGTAGTTGGTCCTGCTAGTGAAGGCAGGGGGCTGGACTCGATGACCTTTCAGGGTCCCTTCTAGCTCTATGAGATATAGGTATATCTTACCTCGCCCCAGGATTTCCCCTGCAAGAACAACTAAAGCGGGCCAGGATGAACTGGGCTTCAGTTTCCCCAGCCTGCCCTGTGGTCCCTGGGAGCAGACAGTTGGAACTTGGCTGTGACATTGAGTTTTCCCCTCAGAACTAGAGCTTGACACAAAGCCAAGGTCCGGACACTTTGAGATGGCGTTTGAAATCCAGACTTGGATCAGGCCTTTATCTTTGAGATGAGACGGATCCAACTCCCAGTCCCCCCCCCCATTTGAAATCCAGAGCCACATTTTACCACTCATGCCCGTAGCTGCTCAGAAAGCAGCTGTTCCTTCTGTTTGAAGGAACAGCGGAGCAGGGGGATGAGCTATCACCGTGAGAGAGAAGCCCCTCTGGCTCCTCAGCCGCAGAAGCTTGAAAGGGCGAGCCAGGCTCGGGGGATGCTAGGCCCTGGGAGAGGGGTTGGGGGGCTGCCTGAAGTTTTGTCAGCTGGGAGGGGCACGTTACCAGGGATACATGGTAGGTATGGGAGACCAGCTCTGCTACTCTCAAAAGCACAGAGAAACTTCCCTGAGTTGCTGAGAGTTCAGGTCACTCACCCTCTCCCGGTTTGTCAGCTCTACATTGTCTGGGTCTGGGCGGGGACAGATGTGGAGATACTGATGCGACAACCATGTCGTGCTGAAAGATACGCTTTGCACTTGCTGCTGGGAGAAGTTATATGGCCTGACTGTGTGTGTAGGGGAGGGGTCCAGGAATGCCCCTGTTGGTCCCTTTCCTTTATGGGCCATGGGGAGAATGGGTAGCCTCTTTGCCTCAACATGCTCCCAACACTTGCAGCTTTGCATTAAGACACTGACTGTAATCACATCAAATATGGCAGGGCATCTGCAGGGCCAGGAAAGAATTTTTCTCACCTATGCACAAGGGCCAGATGTATCCTGGAGAGTTTTTTTGCCTTCTTCTGAAACATAGGAGCTAGGCCCCAGCTGGAGACGGGACACTAGGCAGGGTGGACTGGTGCTCTGAGGCAGCGCAGAGTTCCTGCTTCCTATCTACCTGCCTGGTGAGTCTTGCTCACAAGATCCAACCCATCCTCAGATTTGGATTGGGAAGGAATTTCCCCCAGGTCAGGTTGGCAGGGACCTTCATATTGTGAGGGAGACTGCTTCTCTAAGGAAATGCTTTTTTCACACAGCTGACAGTTAGCCTGTGGAACTCACTGCCCCAAGGTATGGGGGACACAAAGAGCTTTGTAGCATTTGGAAAAGGGTTAGACTTGTATGTGGATAATAAGACTATCTAGAGTTAGAATAGCAAATATAGCAGGGATCTAATACCTTCCTGCTCTGGGGCATAAACTGATGGCAAATTGCTGGGAGTGATGAGGAAGCTTTCCAGGGGGCAGGTTACCCCATAGCTGCCTACTGAAGGGTTTCTTCCTCCAAAGCAGCTGGGGTTGGTCATTGGAACTAGCCTAGATGAACCCCTGCTTGGATCCAGTCTGGCACATCCACTCCAGAAGAAAATACCAGATCATCTTCCCAGTCCAGCCTGGTGTGGAAGACTCAAAAGAGTCTGGGGAGGCTCAGAGGAACACCCAAACCATAAAGGTTCGCCCACAACTGATGCTACCCTGTAACATTTCATAGGGTAAAATACTAGCTCCTCACCCACAGCCCAGGGATGAAAACGCAAAAATGCTAGTAACCTCCTGCTGGTGGAGAGCATCACATGAGGGCCCTGGAGAGCCAAGTTCTCTCTTTATCCATCACACACCTGCAATGTGGGCAAGTTTCCTTCTAGTGGCCAGCCAATGCCCCTTCTATCGGATGTGGTGGGCGTTCAGTCCTTGGTCTTTCTGGCATGTCTGAATGATGAGCGCCGGCCAGGGGTGAAAGTAACATTAAGTACCTACCGGCACAGGGGCCGGCTCCAGCCCCAGAAGGGGCGGCTACCGGAACCCCGGGCCCTTTTAAATCGCAGCCGGGGGGGGGGGGCAAAAGTGGCAACAATGTTAAAGCGCTGCCGCACCAGTGCTTTAACGTCAGCTGAGTACAGGCAATGGGCCGATACCGGCAGCCACTTTTTAATGGTACGCCGTACCGGCCCACACCAGCTTACTTTCACCCCTGACGCCGGTTGAGTTTTGTGGTGGGGTCACCTGCCCATTGAAAACGTTAACCCAAGACCATCTACCACAGGGCATTGGCATCCAATATCAGACTGACAGCAACCTCTTCAACCATTTTCGTCTCCATGTCAGCAACAATAACTAGACTCCAGTACGCAGATGATTGTGCTGTAGTTGCACACTCAAAGGAGGATCTACAAACAGCCCTTAATTGGTTCTCTGAAGCTTACAAAAGCCTAATGCTAACTCTGAACATTGGCAAAACAAAAGTTCTCCACCAGCCAGCTCCCAGTTAATCATCAGACCCAGCAAGGCAGATCTACATTGACAAAGAAGAACTGGAAAATGTAGAATACTTTGCCTATCTTGGCAGTCATCTCTCACAGAGGGCAGACATAGACATCAAGATTAGGCACAGAATCTGCTGTGCCAGCCTTGCCTTTGGCAGACTGTCTCACCAGGTGCTCAACAATCACAACATTAGAACACACATTCTAGTTTTTGTTTATAAAACGGTGGTAATCCCAACTCTCCTCTCTGGTTGTGAGATTTGGGTGACCTACAGACAACACCTGAAAAACTGGGAACGCCAGCACCAGCACTTTCTTCAGAAGATCCTCAACATAAAGTGGAAGGATCATTGCACTAATGTCAGTGTCCTCACTAGGGCCATCCCTAGGGGGGGTGCAGGACCCAGAACATAGGCGCCGAGTTTCTAACTGCTGGGGGGTGCTCCCCAAGCTCCGCCCAGGCCCTAGCCCCACTCCATCCCTTCCCCAAGGCCCTGTCCCGCCTCCTCCCCACCCAGTTCCACCCACTCCCCCGAGCGTGCTGCACCCTTGCTCCTCTCCCCTTCTCCCCAGCGCCTCCAGATGCTGTGAAACAGCTGATCGGTGGTAGGCGCTGGGAGGGAGGGAGAGGCGCTGATCAGTGGGGCCCACCAGCGGGAAGGAGGCACTGGAGGGAGGAGGAGGTTGGTAGGGGGGCTTTTCCTTGCTCCCCTGCCCGCCTGCCTCATCTCCCCACCCACCTCCTCATGAAGCATGGGGCCCCCCAAAGCGTGGGGCCCTGGGCAGTTGCCCCGATTCGCCATACCCTAGGGATGGCTCTGCTCTTCACAGAGGCCAACATCTTCAGTATTGAGGCCCGGATTATCCAGTACCAGCTGAGGTGGAGCAGGCACTGTGTGTGCATGCCTGATGCACACTTACCAAAACAACTGCTGTACACCCAAGTCACCAAAGGAGAAAGGAAATGGGGAGGCCAAGAGAAATGCTTTAAAGACACCCTCAAGATAAACATCAAGAGATGTGGCATCAACACCGCACACTGGGAGACCATAGCCCAGGACAGGGATAACTGGCAAAGACTTGTCAGAGAAGGAACATCCACTTTTGAGGAAAATTGCCTTGCTCTGTCGCAGAAAAAAAACAGAAAAGAAAGGACAGACAACTGTCACGCAGCAGTCATGGCCCAACCCTGACTTCCAACACCACCTGCAATGTCTGCCAACGAGTTTGCAGCTCAAGGATCAGACTCCTCAGTCACCAAAGGACCCATAAAAAATAAAACCTGTGAACGAGATCATCCTGAACCTCGAGGGATCGCTGGCAACCTGCCCACTGAGGACTGGCCTGCAACTAAACAAGCTCTTTGCACCCAGGGCCACCGAAGGGGGTAACAACTTCCCTTCTCCACCAACCCCGGCTAAATCCCACCTGCCAAGCATATTTTATTAGCTCTTCGCAGAGCATTTCCAGTCAGCCAGCCCTTGACTCTATTACAACAGAGATCCTGGCCATATGGCATGTGTGGGAGAGCGACAGGGCTAGCAGCTCTGCTAAAAGGCTGCTTCTGCACTCCTAGGTGGGCAGGCCCGCATGGAAGTGGTGTCAGATGAAAGCCAAGGGGGCAGGGCAGCTGCTAGCCACAGCAACAGAGAGTGCACCTGGAGTTTGATTTCTCTCTATTTAATACCTTGGCGCATCCCTATTCAGGACTTCCCGGCCAGATTGCAGGTGAGCTTCTGTATCTGGCATTTTGCTGACAGGCCATTTGAAGCTTGGCTTGTTGAAGTCTCTCTCCCTGCTGAAAGTTTTTGGGGAATGGGGAACCAGCAGAGGGAGGGGGCATCAGCATGAACTGCTCTCCTCTGTTCAGGCAGCTCCTTGGCAGCCATCACCCAGCAAGTCTGGAGTTGCTTTATGTACCTGTCTACAGTACTGCCATGGCTTGCTGTGTTGTGCACACTGTCTAAAACCAGAGGGAATGAGGTCTAGAGTGACCAGATGTCCCGATTTTATAGGCACAGTCCTGGTATTTGAGGCTTTGTCTTATATAGGTGCCTATTACCCTCCACCCCCTGTCCTGATTTTTCACACTTGCTGTCTGGTCACCCTAGCGAGGTCTCCGTCACCTGGTAGGCTGTGAAGGAACATGAGTGGCATGCACAGCTGCTGGGCATCCTGGAACTTCCACTACCACTGGAGCCAGGGTCTTTCCTGCCGCTGCAGCCCAGTGAGGCTCAGGGGGGTTGGGAGCATGAATTCCATGGGGCTGCCAGGCTGTGTCTTGGGGTGGGGGTGAGTATGTCAGGTTGGTTAGATGTGGTGTGGCAGCATGGGGTAGGGGTGAGAGCACGGGATGGGAAATCAGTAGTTCTAGTCTTGGATCTGCTGGGTGTCCTGGGGCAAGTTGCTTTTGGTGCGTCTGTTTCCCTGCCCATGACTGGACTGTAAACTCACTGGGGCAGGGACCATCTCATACTAGGTGTATGCGCAGATAAGGCCTTGAGGACTAATAATGGGTGCAACCACTGAGGGATGGACTTGGACACCTCTCCCCACTCTGACCACTGGCTCTAGATCAGGGATTGGGAACCTCTGGCAAGTGGCCCGCCAGGGTAAGCCCCCTGGCGGGCCAGGCCGGTTTGTTTACCTGCCGTGTCAGCAGGTTCTGCCGATTGCGGCTCCCACTGGCCACAGTTCGCCGCTCCAGGACAATGGGGACTACGGGAAGCGGCGGCCAGCGCATCCCTCGGCCCACGTCACCTCCTGCAGCCCTCATTGGCCTGGGACGGCGAACCGTGGCCAGTGGGAGCCACGATCGGCTGAACCTGCGGACGCGGCAAGTAAACAAACTGGCCCGGCCCGCCAGGGGCCTTACCCTGGCGGGCCACGTGGCAAAGGTTGCCGATCCCTGCTCTAGATCCTCTCCACAGTGACTATGTGGGAGGAGGGACAGGAAGGCCTTGGAGACGTTCTCATCTCTCCCTGTACTCCCCCCCGCCAGCTCCTCTGTTGAGGTGAGCAAAGTGCACATGGCATAAGCAGGTATGCTCTGCATTTACTTGGCAGGGGGCTTTGCCATGAAGTTCCCATCCTGGATGCAGATTTGCTCTCTAAATATCAGCTTTCATTTACCCCAGAATTCTATTCCTAGCCTTTAGGGGCCTGGAAATCATCTTGAATGTACCGACTGGGTATAGCCAATCAGTCTATTCCTGCCTGAGTCTGCAGATAGCCTGAAACAATAGGTCTAGGTGGGTCCTCCCCCATTCATCTTAGTCAAGGCATCATGGACGCTGCGATACTGAGACAATGGAATTAATCATTTTGCTGCAGCCAGGTGCCCAAGTGTTGTAGTCTATCTCCCTGCCTTGCTGGGACCTGCCCAACTTTTGACCTACAACTTTCCCCTCAAGGGGGCGTTAACTGGATCATGGCCCATGGTCCTTGCACTGCAGGCACCATTGCATTGTGGAGCCAGAGCTGGAGTCCAGCTTCCAGCCAAGGAGTATTTCCTCAAATTAATTCCGTTTTGAAGTATAACTGAATTCAATAGCCTGTGGAACTCATTGCCACAAGATATTACTGAGGCCAAGAGTTTAGCAGGATTCAAAAAGGGACTGGACATTTGTAATCTGGATACTCTTGTCATCTGTATAATAGTTAATGCTAAAAGCGTAAACAAGAGCTTTTGAAATGAAACTCTCCAGCTTTAGGGCTCTAACCATGGGTGTTTCAGAGGAAACCAGCACAGGAGGGTTAGGCTAATGGTGGGGCGTGAGTGCATGGGTATCAGCCATGGATTCCTGCACCATGGGGGAAGGGTAAATCAAATGCTTCAGTTTCTTCCCAATCTCTGCTAGGAGAGCGAAAAGGCAGCAGTGCTATTTCTGCTCATGCAAGCTCTGGTTCCTGTTGCTGATTACTCCCAGCACTGCTCCTCTTCCTCACTGAGATGCCAAAATCACTGCCAGAAAAAATGGATCCTAGAGCAGGGCTCCCTAACCTGGGGGGTGGGGGTAGGTTGTGAATGGGTGTCAGGGGATCATGACTGTCCTGTGCTGCTAAGTGAGAATGGGTGTCCTGCTTAGACCCCAGCTAGGTGGGGGGAGGTCTGGGAGGATGGGCTGCTAGGCATCGCTGTCCTAGAGTGAGAATCCAAACTGCTCCAGCAACACTATTGCCAGCTGAAGCCCTTGGGGCCAGAAGGACATTAGAGACTGGGAAGTGCTATGAGATCTGCTGCTGAGAACGATCTATAAGAGCTAGGGATTAACTTTAGAATCCTGTAGCATTTTGTGGCAAGGGAGGGATGAGCAGCCTGATATGGGCACATCCTCGTGATACAGCCTAAGGATGATGATCAGACTTATCAAGGCAGTGATCTCCCTGAGCTCCAAGGTGAAGAACCACATCACAAAAGCTAATCTGAGATTCTCCTCTCTGACTTGCTTGGGTTCCCTTTACTAAAAAGAAACCATTTCCTCAAGTTTCAAAAGCGACTGGCCAAACTCTGGTCTCTGTTCCAGTGGCCTAATTCCACTGCAGCCATCCTTGATTTACCCTAGCATTACTGAGATCAGCATCTGTCCCGAGATGACCAAATAACTCATGAGATCTTTTATAAATAACACAGTCGGGGTTATGTCATTACAAAGAAAAAACCCACAGCCTCCTTAACTTATTGCTTGGCCATGCTGCAGTGTGTCCTGTACAAACAGAGCTCCTGGCATCTCATAGTTCACAGTACCTGGCAGCCAATCTCTCAATTCCACTTCTCAACAATTTATATCATGGTCACACACTGCGTGCTCAGTGAAGGCATAGTAGGACAGCGAGAAATTAGAGCAGCAGGGCAGGGAGGGGGAAAGGGAGACACCGACATAAAATGAAAGCTCATAAAAACATGCCCCACTCTTTCATGCTTTAGAGCTAATGGTGAGGGAGAAGCAATCTAATTTCCATGCATTATGGTTGATAATATGTATTGACATCCACGTGGTATATAAAATATGTGATCAGATATACGGGGCATGCTGTGTTAAGTGACAGCTATTGTTGCTATTTATTTATAGGTGCTCTGGCAATGACTGGAATGTGTACACAAAATGAGTCTCTCTAAACAAAAGGCAACTAGTTGCCACTAAATAAGAGAATCCATTCCACTCAGCACCTACAGAATTAAATGCATCAATATACAGCAGAGTAATTGCTACCTTTCACACATAGACATTATTTAAAATTCTTAAGCACCCATCAAAAGCTTGAAAGACAAGTCAAGGGAGCAGCTGGTACAATCTCTCCTTTGATTATTATTTTTTTAATCTCTGATTTCCATAGCCAGGTGTGCACAAATGCTTACAGCAGATATTACAGGCTCTTCCAGTGACAAAAGACACTGAACATCTTGCCTTTTGCTCTCAGCCAAAATTTAATTCATTTTCTTCTGCTGGTGGAATTTGATTTACACAGTAGCAGATAACGAACTGAAGCCTCCAGCAGACTCCAATATGCTTACAATGGTGGGAATGGGCTTGGATTGTAGCATGGCACATGCCCCTTCCCATCTGAGTTGGGGTTCGGCAATGTGCCCCAGGCCTAGAGCTGGTCATATAAACACTGGCGAACAAATACTGTAGTGCATAAGTGGTAAGTCCAATTCACAGTTATTCAAGGAATTAATTGGTGCTCCAGGATATGCAGATTGTCATCAGGCCTTCATGAAAATGTTTACAATTTGTGGAAGTTTCACAGCCAAGCCTTCATCTGACTGCTCCAGTCAGGAAGTGTCTCAGGCACTAACTGGTATTCCCCATTCACTGTTACTCGCTATACTCTTGTTTCTAAAAAGGTAACTCATCCAATCAGAAAAATACTATGTGACTTAAATTGCTGATCACATGGCATGGATGTCAAAGAGTCAACGTTCACTGTCTGTGGATAGCCCCTACATTGCAGGGTTAACTTGGTGATCGGCTCCCAGGTTGGCCTAGCCCATGAGTGAGCAGCCACTGCAAAGCCCTGTCTGGGTTACTGTGTCCTAACTGATGCTGAGCTCCCCCATGCGTCACCGGGACTTCTGGGGACATCCCATGCTTCTTAGCACTGCAGTGAGCTGAGCTGTTCTAGGATCCAGAGAATTTTGGGAGAAGAGAAAGTTACTCACCTTGTGGTTCTTCGAGATGTGTGTCCCTATGGATGCTCCACTTTAGGTGTTTGTGCGCCCCTGCACTTGTAATTGGCGATTTTTGGTAGCAGTGCCCGGCTGGGTCGCACATGCGCGGTCCCTGTCTTGCGCTGAGTCAGGCTGTTAACTGGCGCTGTGTTCCTTCTCTACCGCGGAGACTAAGTAATAAACTCTGAAGTAGAGGGGAGGAGGGAGGGTAGTGGAGCACCCAGAGGGACACACATCTTGAAGAACCTACGTTACTGCGCAAGGTGAGTAACTTTCTCTTCTTCTTCGAGTGCTATTCCTGTGGGTGCTCCACTTTAGGTGACTTCAGAACAGTACTCTCCGGGGGAAGGAGGGGGCTTCGGAGTTGAAGTTGTGAGAAAAGACAGTACAGTGAGTCCAAAAGAAGCATCGGACAGATCCCCTCTCCCCAGCAGCTTCCTGCTTCCCTCGGCCCGGGCAGCCCGCAGCTTCCTGCTTCCCTCGGCCTGGGCAGCCCAGCATTAGCAATACCCCGCCCCTTGCTAATGCTGGGCTGCCCGGGCCGAGGGAACCAGGAAGCTGCCGGGGAGAGGGGATCTGCCCGCCAGCTGCGGAGCGCTCGGCCGCCGAGCCCTGAGCCGCTGCAGGAGGCGGCCGCGGAGAAGTTGGGGCCGCGCTGAGAGTGGGGCGCGATGGCCGAGGAGCCGGCCCCTTCGCTCCTCCGGCCACGCCCGCTGCCCCCGCAATGGCTCCTCCGAGCCGAGGAAAGCAGGAAGCTGCCGGGGAGAGGGGATCCCGCCAGCTGCTGCCCGCCCCACTACTCCGCTCCCCCCAGCCCCCGGGAGAAGCGAGCAGCGCCCGCCCGCCACCCCTTCCCCTCGCCCGCCCCCGCCCAGACCGAGCCCCTCCGAGGGGGGGCACAGCATGGCCGCAGCGTGGCTGGAGGAGCCAAGGGGGGGGGGCGCAGCGCGGCGCGGCTGGAGGAGCCAGCCATGGGGGGGGGTGTGCGGAGCGGCCGGAGGAGGAGCCAAGGGGGCGTGGCCAGAGGAGGAGCCAGGGGGTGGTGCCTTTTTTATGTTTGCTCTCCCTGCACTTAGAACCTGGCTACACCACTGCACCAGCCCTGGTGTGGAGAGACCGGGCCATCGGTTTACAGATGGGGAATAAAGAGGCATGGGTCTGATAAACTCCCAATGGCCTGTCCTTGCAGCACCATGTTTTCGGATGCAGCATGCACTGCAGTTCTGTGCCAGCTTGGTTTACATCTAATTCATCAGTGTCCCTCTGGAGTCTTTCTAAAGGAAAAGACCTGATGCCAAAAGCCCAGTGTGCACAAACTCTGGGGATGCCTGCTCCACACCCTAGCACTGTAAAGTCGGAACCAAACCACCCTGAATGCCAAGGGATTCAGCTCTGGATCCAAACTTTGGGGTTCAAACCCCTTAAGCACATGCTTCAGTCTATCCTTGTTGATCACAGCACTTATCGATGTGGCTAGCTTAAGGCCATGGGACTTCTTCATGTGTGTAAAGTTAGGTATGAGCTTAATGGCTGCACTGAATAGGGATGGAACAACTGAATCAGTGCCCACCTGCAGGCCTCTAGAGAGCTGTCACTCTGAGATGTCAGCTCACAACGCCAGGAGGTCACGCATGGAAAGGGACAACTCTCTTCCCAATGCGCACCTGCTCAACTGAACATGATCCTCCCAGGCCCTTTCTCTTCATTGGTTTCTAGGCTCTGAGCCTCCTTAGCCCTTTGAGGAGCTGAATGGCAGGAAAGGTTTCAATATCTGGGGGTCCTCTCAGAGAATCAAACTCAACCGGAGGCAGAGAGAGAGAGAGAGAATGTATGAAAATAACTAGAATGTATGTGCAACTTCCCCCAGGCAAGAGGAAAAAGGGGAAAAACACACACACACATGGAGAAGGAAAGAGCCACAAGCACCTCCCTCCACCCCCAAATGTCCTGAGCCTGCATCATGGAGGAAGAGCAAAGGGGGTTATTTTTTGGGTAGCATCAAATACTACTATGACAATGGCCATAGCAGCACCTGGGTAGGCAGAGAGAGGCTAGCCATGGCACAGTATGAGACCACAAACATCCTATGGTTTTTCTTTACACCAGTGTTATATACCCCCATGATAAGGCCATGTCAGCCTATGTGTCTGACATTCACAGTGATTCAAGTCCCTGTTTAGGCAGCAGCTTTCTAGTGACCCCCAGACATGTGTCATCAGCAGACTTAGAACTCCAGACCCTTCAGTACTAAAGCACATGCCTCTATCAACCAAGCTAGGGGAGGAGGTCTGGAAGTGCTCATAGACTGATATCTTCAGTATGGAGCATCCACTTGCAGGGTGCAGCATTGACATTATACCTCCCTGCAATCTGGGGGCAGGTGTGAAGGAAGTGCATCGGAGGACCTCCGTCTTTCTCATCTTCTAGTGTGTGAGCCTCTTGGATTAGCAGTGCTTGACATCCCAGAAGGAAAGCAGACTTGAGCACATGGCAAACCTATAAACAGCATCAGCAGGGCCCATGTCAGCCACGAGTGGCGATCCACTCTGAGAGCCTGGTGCCACCTGTGCACTGCAACCAGGGAACCCACACCCACCCACCCACCCACCCACACACTCATGCCCTACCTCTACAGCCTGAGCTAAGAGCCATCTGGCTCTTAGCTCAGGCAGTAGAGGCTTATGCAGTAAGCTCCAGAGGTCCCACGTTCGATCCTGCCCGACAACAACTGGGGTCTGTCAGTGTTACACAAGCCTTCAAATAAACAACTGGAGATCACTGTGCTCCTTTCACCCCAATGGCTCTCCCTAGTTCTGAGAGACCAGCCTTTCTCATCCAGGATCTATTGGAGCACCACAATGTAATAAATGCTGCATGGGAAATCTGAGTGCAGCACAAACCTACTGAAATGCTCAGGCTTCAATGGAACCAGGGCTCTGTGCTGTTGTCCCCTCTGCATCCTTCCCAGCCCCTCCTGTGTGGTCCTCTCACCCTTCCACGTGTTGGCTGGCAGCATGGCAAGTGCCATCTCTTGCCATCTCCAAGCAAGCCCTCCTCCTCCTCAGTCATCTCCTTGCTCTTGTCCCCCACCTGTTGTGCCACCTTGCATCTTTACAACCCACTGATCAGCGTGGGCTGCACATGCCTGCCCACGCTGAGCCACAGGGGATACAGCTGCTTCAGCACCCAGTCAGGGCATGTAGGCCCAGATCCCTAACTCCAATTGAAATCACAAGATCAATGAAATCAATGGAAGTTAGGCACCTAAATACCTGCCAGGATCTTGGCTGTAGTCTGTTAGCTGTCAGCTCTCTATGGCCTGAGTTCAATCCCAGGGGCTCCTCAAGCTCATGGCTTTGTCTTGCATTTGTTTGCTTTGCTCTTAGGCTGAAAGCTCTTCTGGGAAGGGGAGACTGGCTCATCTATGGGCTACTGTCATCTGTGGCAATGTCTAAGAAAAGGGGAAGCAAACCCTGAAGAATGAATTAGTGACTTCTGGGTTGTTCCTCTCTCTCTAAATGTCTGGTGACATGTACATGGTGATGAAAATGCCCCAGTGCTCCCCCTGAGAGGAAGCTGGCATGCTACCACTGGGATCAGAGCTTCTGGAGAGGTTCCAGCCGGTCTTCCTAAGCTGGAGAGCAGGGGAGGTTTGTGGAGGACAGGAACCCAGAAGAGCAAGGCTCTCAGACTTGTAAGTGGAGTCCAAAGATGGGTGACTGGGACAAATCTCCCACTGGCAGAATGACTTTCTTGGGGATTAATTCGCATCTCTGTATGCACTGGAACAGAAATGGGAGCTGTAATAAGGTGAGTAGACAGCCCCATGCAACCGGGGGAGTTGGAGGAGAAGGCACCATCTTCTTCATGCTGGTGATTGCTGAATGAAGCTGATGCCCGGCTATTTGCCTGTACGCTCCACTGTGGCCAGTGGGGAATGGGCTGGTTGGGGGCATGGGGGACTCTCACGGCGATTCTGGAGTGGGGGAAGGTTCCACTAAATGTTATCTATCCTGCTGCTGGGTTATTTGAGCTCAGGGTAATTGATGAGTCTGTTTATTAGTGAATCTTTAAAAGATTGTCCAAGACACCCAAAGCTTTGGATAGGCGTTTGTTGTAGAATAGTAAAAAAATCACAGCTAGATAGATAGATGGAACTGGTAGATCCCAAGCTCTGCTTCAATTCTTAACTTATTTAGCAAAGAAAACCTGAGGAAATCATCTGATGGCAGGTGGGGAAAAAATACCACATCCCCACCACCACCACCATCCCTACCACCACTTGAAATGGAAAGTTCTCATTACTTTCCTCTGGCTAAGCACGAAAGTTAATCTTTAATGGGAACATGAAGTAAAACAAGAGTCGTTAACACTCTCCTTATGACAGGGCTTTGATCAGGGAAGTATTAATTATGTTTGAAAGCAAAGGAGAGAGACTAATGAAGAGGAGATGAAAGGGAAAGGCAATCACGCTGAGTTCAAAACCATTTCTTATGGGGGGGGGGCTAGTCAATTTCCCTGCAGGGAATTACCCCAATATCTTTCGAGAAGGTCTCCTGCCCTCACCCAGGGACTAGCAAGGGCAAGGGCGCGTCCACTCCAGACTTGCGGGGTCCAGTAGATGGCTCTCCCTGTTATCAAAAACAAACCCAAGACATGATCTTGGCTGCCAGCCATGCTACTCATAGGATCAGAGCCGTGATTGTTATTTATTTTGCTAGTGCTGGAGAAGTGCACAGGGCTTTACAGTCAATCTGCACTTGCCAATAAAGGGAAAACACGCTCCCTGCTCTGCACAGCTCGTATACATGTCAGAGGGAGTTCACAGACTGCAGGCATGGCCACTGTTGACATGCCTCTCTCACAGCCCCCTCCGCTCTGCTGCTCTCAGAGGGCTGGCCTGGGCAGAAACCAGGGCAGGAAGCAGACAGGGACTCAGTCGCAGTGCAGCCCCCATGAAGTCACTGGCAGTTTTGCAATGTACCACAGGGAGGCCAGAACTTCACCCCATCTTTGCTTCCCCCATACTCCAGGAGGGCAGTAACCTGCACCAGGTCTGATGCATGGGCTGGGGCTGTTTGAGGTGGGGGCTGGTACCAAGGTTCCAGCCTCTCTCCGCCTCTGCCTGCCCACTCCCAACCCAGCTCCGCTAGAGTGGAAGAAGGAGCACGGTGGCATCTGCACAAGCTGAGTCCTAGGGCCCCTTACAACTCCTGAACGCCTTGTGCAAGGCCATAAAAGGGCTCATGGCTGAGGCCTGTATAAATATTATCCCAGCAGTCATGGCACAGAGACTGGCAGCTGCGAGCGGGTCGCCTATCTGCTTGCTTTCACCAGTGGAACCCACTGTGCATAAAGGGATTTCCTGCTCTTCATTCAGTTTTTGGAAGGTCTCTGAACATCACTAGAACAGTGAAAGAGAGCAATCGTCTGCCCCAGGCCCCAGCACAGCGAAGGAACCTGGGTTTGTGAATGGTTTTACGACTAGCAGTAACAGCTGGGCTTGGAGCACTGTGGGGACTTGTTTTCTAGGCGGTATGACCTGCTGGGGTGCCATAAAGGGGGATGTAGCTGTTCCCTCTGGCTGAACCTTCGCTGTTTGGTTTTCATGGAGGAAAGCGAGGGAGGTGGATGCTAACACTGTTACGCTCTGCTCTGACTTCACTCTGGGCTCCGATCTTGGAGGACAGGGGGTGAGTTCATTAGGCCAGAAGGAACAATGATGATCATTTAGGCTGACCCACTGCACAGCACAGGCCAGGGAACCTCCCCCAGTGGGCGTGAGCTAGAAGGACTCCAGCTGATGGGAAACCCATGGCAAGTTTTACTGCTAATGAATGTGAAGGGCAGGCAAAGCTGTGTAGAGCCAGGTACTGCACAGGCAGGTGCTGTGCATGCTCCTCCCTCACATCTCTGCTGGATCATGACCTGCAGTGTCACTTGCCATTGCAGTCTTGGGACCCCAGCCAGCTTGGACGATACACTTCACTCCTGACTTGCATCCCCCCTGCTATTCCAGTTCTGGGCCCCTCCCATGCAGCTCTGCGGACGCAATGCAGCCCTGACCTGCAGCACGAACACAAGGGGTGGTTCTGAACATTCCCCCACTTGGCACCACCCTTGCCCTGTGGCTCTCTTGCCGATGCCTTTCCCAAAGCCCATTCTCTCCTGCTCCCTATCCCATGCTCTTCCTCACTGAGCTTGCCTGGTTCCAGGCTGTTATGTACCCTCCTTCTGACAGCTTGGGGAGGTGGCTGGCTCCCAATTTGGTCTCTCCACTGCCAGGAAGGACTCCCTGTGTGCAGGAATATCTCAGAGTGGCATAGATCTGGCAGGGCTGGCTCTGCACCGCCCACTCCTGCCCCTCTCCTGCACCCCCGGAATGGAGGGGAGAAGACAGGTGGCTGAGAGCCAGGAAAGCCACCTATGCCCGCCCCCACACTGTAGCTGCACTGTGCAGAGCTGAGGTGCTCCTGAGGATTTATTACCCCTCTGGTGTTGCAATGCCCAGGGCTACAGGATGAAAGGGTTAAATCAACCTGCAGCTGTGCCTTGTAGCCCCTCCCCTCCCCTGATTCTAGAGGTACCTGCTGTATTCCCACCACCATCTTCCTCACCTTATCTCATCTCCAAGAATCCGTTTCTCAATCTTGCTTTCATTACCGTGCTGGGCTTAGACAGTCAGCATCCTTGAAAGATGACCCATCTCCAAGCTGAATAACATCTCCCCAACGTGCTCCCTTTCATCTGCAGGTCCGTTCATCCCTGATTGATTCCTGCAGATCATTATCCACTTCCCAGCCATTCATTTCTCTCCTTGCTCAGGATCCACCCATAGCATGTTAATCGCTTCCCTTGACAGCTGCCTTTGCTAGGGGCAAAGGGAATGAAGGAACGGGTGATGGGAGACTGGGAGATGGAGCAGTGTGTGGGAGGGGAGGTGGGGGGAAAGACTGAGACAGGCTCTGGATTCCACCTGGATGAACCTGTGGGACAAAACAATTATGTAGCAAAGCCAAGGCTCTGTGTCACTGCCTGATGCATTAACGACGCAAAGCCAAGGCTTGTGTCCTCTATCTATCATCATACATACACATCCATCTCTCTCTCTCTGAGTCTGTGAAGTTTCTCTAAATTTATGCTGCATAACTGAGAGTAGAATCTGGCCTTGCCTGTCCGTCCATTTGGCTGTCTGTCTAGGCATTTATTCTCTGTAAGTCACGGAGGTGTCTCTTCCTGCTTCAACATTCCACAAGTAAACAAATGAAAGGAGCTGTTAGTACACATGCTAAGTCTCTATGATGGAATGGTGTCATAGCATCAAGACAAATTCTCTGTCTGAGCTGGCAGAGAAATGGAGACAATTATTTCCCAATAATCTTTTTGCTGGTTGATGGGGAAAAAATGCAAATATTTGCCTTGATTCATTTCATTCGACCATCCCTAGGGCTGGTTGAATAATGAAAACATTTATTCAGAAGTAATTGATTCATTAGCTGCTGGAAAGAATCAGTCCCATAACCTTTGGGGATATTATTTGTCAGTTCTGATCACAATGACATGAGGCCCAATACAAGAGATCAGTTTCTCTGGTGACTCAAGTGGCACAAAGAAGCTGGATTTTGGCTATAAATGGCCAGGAGAAAATGCCTCTCCGGGAAGGGAACTCAGTTCCTATGTCTCCCTCACTGATCTCAGCAAAAGAGGGTGAGTCAGGAGTGGAGAGGTGGTGGACCTCTGCTCTGCCAATCCCAGCTGGCATAAGGTTTTGCCGACTTTCCACTGGCATAAGGTTACACTAGTGGCATATGTTAGAGCAGACCCATGGCTGCTCTAACTGATGCTACATCCAGGCCAACACTGCATTAGGGAGCTGCAGGTGGCTCCCTAATGGCTACGCCCCCTACTAGTCCCCGCCCCTTACACCAAACACGGTGTCCTCAGTTCAATGGCTCTGCAAGCTCAGCTTGTGGGACCCAGGACATGCTTAGGAGAGCTATAACACTCAGACACTCCAGTGAAGAGCATGCTACAAAAAAGGCTCCCGAGGATGCTAGCCAGGACACACAGAGTTATCCCTGAGGACGAAGGGAGATTAGTTACTGATCCCCTTAGTCAGAGGGCCACACTGCTCACTATGGAAAACATTACTCAGTAGCATCCAAAATCATGGATTCTGGTTCAGTTAAGAAGCCAAATTTTCTGATGCCTCAAACTCTGCATGTGTCCAAGACGACGTGCACCTGGTTTGTGTGCACAAACTGTCATTTGCACACACAGATCAACTAGCTGGATGCCCTGCGTCCCACCCGCAAATGTGGATTTTTGCAGGTGCAGTTCTGGGGCTGTAACAGCGAATGCAGCTCCAAACCTGACCCCATGTATTGTACTCATGGGCACATTCCACAGCATTAAAGATACTCTCAGATCACTTTATTTAAGGCCAGAGAAACATGTCAATTGAAAAGATCAGATGGAGGGAAAATTGTAGCTCATGTGGAAAGTGAAATTAATGGCTCTGTTAAGAGAAGCAGATATCGTTGAACTAATTAACTTGGCTGCCAGGGCTAATTATTTATTTTACAATTGCCCATGAAATGCACTCAGGGAGGCATTCAGAAAACAAACAAGTGTTGATAAAGCTAACTACTGCACATTCCAAGTTCTTATAGCTCCATAGCAGAAATTCTCCAGTGCTGTCTGGTCTGGGAGAGTGACAAAGAGCTCGTTACCATCGGAGGTAATGTACAAAACTCCATGGACACACCGAGCACTGAAAACTTAGGGGCAGAGTCAAATAGATTGGGGCAGATCTTCAGCTGACCTAAATCAGCACAGCTCCATTGACACCACTGGAGCTACTTTCTTACATTTCTTTGCATTCAAAGCTGAAAAGCCTGTGCTCCGGCAGTTGGGCTGAGTAATCCACCAGTCAACCAATGAAATCATTGCATGCAAATTAGCTGTAGATTATGTGTTTTGATTGGTTGAGTTACCTCTGATATCACAGTGGTCTAGGACTTGAGGCCTGACATACATACATGCCTTACTGTAGCTGTATGCTTCACGAGTGTAATTTGTCAAGTGAAAATGGCTGAGCAGTGAAAAACTGTCTGGGAACAGCCCGTGAATCCTGGTGATGATCGAACCTGGTGATATCCTTAACAAAACCCTGTGTGTAGCTGTTTCTGTCTCTTCACACGGACTCAACAGCTATGCTAGGCTTCAGAGCAACCTTTCTGGAAGCTTCTTAGAGAGGTTATAGTAATGCCTAGAGGCCCTAGTGGAAATCAAGGCCCCCTGGTGAGGTAGGTGCTGTACCACAATGTACTGAGAGATGGTTCCTGCCCCAAAGGGCTTACAATCTAAATATACAGAAAGCAAGAGGGGAAACTGAAGCACATACCAGGGAGGTGATTTGCCAATGGTCACACAACAGTTTAATGGAGCATTTTCAACCCCTGGAAATAGATGCACAAACTGTGATGTTGGAAGCTTTCAGTTTTTGCTTAGTATTGTCTGCGCAGTTTAAAGGTGAACACACGACTCCCAGGTGCAGGAGGAGGATGGGGAAGGGGGCAGCAGGGACAGGGTTTGGGGGTTTATTTTTGCATTGCTGTCTGTTTTCTATAGGGCAAATTAGGGAGTTTCTCTCAGGCTGTAAGAAAAGCACAAGCACATGGAGATTAGCAAAATGCCTTCCCTCCATCTGTCTCCTTTTCCTCTCTCTCCTTCCCTCTTTCTGTCTTTCATTCATTCTGATCTCATGGCTTCGAGTGGGGAATGCTTCTCCCGCTTCTCCTGGGACTGGGGAGAGCTCTCCTCCTTGATGTGCATTAAGTGGCTTGTTGTCTTGGATAGGAAGAGCTCTCCCCAGAGCCATATATTTTTAGTGCCCAACATTGTTGTAATAATAGCTGTAAGTGCTGCTCAGCAAATATTATTTTAGGACATACAAAATTAGCAATCCTGCTGTCAGGGATAAATCTCGCGTTGGGTTAATGGGTTTATAAGCAAGAGCTGGGAGAATGAGCCCTTGTGGAATTAAAGGTGCTCAGTTTGTGCTCTCCCACAAAGCTGCACTGACATTTTTTGTGTCTAAAGATTCTAGCCAGATATGAGGTATTTGGGCTCCTAACTCCCATTGCAACCTATGGAAGTTAGAAAGCTAAATACCTTGGAGGATCTGGGCCTTTGTCCAAACTTTTCGTCACCGTCTGGACACCATTGTATGTTTCAGGGGGCGGGGCTTGTGGTGCATTTGGTTGTTACATGGTTGAGACTACATGGTATTTTGGGGGGGTTCTCTCATAGACTTAAGGCTCAGCCTGTGTGCTTGGGGAGGGCACCCAGCACAGCTGTGGCACTTGGGAACCATGATGCCGAGCACGGTATAAAGACTCGCCTCCAGATTCACCCTTTCCAGCAGATATGAACTAGACCTGGTTTCACAACCTTGCAGCTAGCTACAGCATCTCTTCCAGGACTGCCAACCCCAACCATTCACTGGTCATGAGTCAGGACCCCAAAATCTCAGGACACTGGCTTAAAAATCAGGAGATATTAAAACAAAATTAATTTGAGCTTCTGTTTATTTGCCTTCTGCTTTTTAAGCCTTTTGGGGTCAGTGGGGTCATATTTCCAAGCTTTTCTCTAGGATCACGAAGGCTAGAAACTTACTCTAGTTTAAAAGGAAAGCAGAGATTCTGATGGAACCACTTAGTTCTGGGAGTTGGGGCATTAGGAACACCTCCAAAGAGCACTACAACTTGTGCTGAGAGTTGGCATTACTGCAGTCTTCATACCCGGAAAGCATCTGTTTGATTCATTTCCTTCATCCTGGGAGTGTCTTTAATGGTGGCACTGCATTTAAGACTCACCCTCTTTTGTTGGAATGAAAACATTACGTAACTGCAACATACAGCATTTACAGCATCCAGAACTGGGTACTGACTTCAGCTTGCAGCTCCCTATATTCCAGGGACCTCCTTTGGTCTCTAGCCAGCCCTAGCTCTCTTACATAACAGAATAATAGCAGCTGCTCCACACGGAGAGTGGATACAGGTGCAGCCCGGTGCAGGAGTTTCTAATGCATGCAGCCTGATTTATGGAGCCTGTTCAGTTTTCCTGGTTGTTTGATCAGGCCATTTCTCCACTTTACTCCCTTTGTGGGTAAACCCACAACGAGCCCCCCTCCCCCCGAGCATCAGTGTTCAGGGTGCATTTCTTGCTATAAATAAGTAACGATAGTTTTCTAGAAAGGCTTCTCTTCACTGAGCTCTATGCAGAGCTCAGCTCAGACTCCCAAGAACTGGGCCAAATACAAGGTCCTGTGCAATGGAGGCACCAAGCCACTTGGCTGAGACCAACAATTCAACAGACTTGGCACAAGCTACCATGGTAACATATTGCAGAGAAATCTCTCTGTGGCACTTATATAGTCCCCTGTCACAAGGGTGGTCTGTCCCCTTTAAGGGCAGTAGGGACAAGGGGTCAGCCAACCCTGTTCCATGTCAGGGCCATTTTAGGTTCCAGGAGTTTGGGGGGACAAGACGTCCCAGGGAAAGGCAGGGGCAGGTACTGGGAGAAAGTGAGTAGTCCCAGGAATAGTGTTTGGGGAAAACCTATGCTGCTGGCTCCTTAAGGGCCCAGGACCTGTGTAGTGCAGGGTGAGGCAATGTTCCCCTCTCCCAGTCAGTCGGGATGAGCTCTGTGAACAAAAGTGCCACCGGGCAGGACCATGCTGAGCTTTCCCAGTGCAGGGCTGGACTGGAAAAGAGGCCAGCTGGGAGATACTGGTTTAAGGCTCCAGCTGGCCTGAATTAGCCCAGTCCCAAGAAGAAGGGCTGGGGACTCCTGCTCATGGCAGAAGTAGCCTGCCTAGCTGATAGCACATAGGCCCCAGGAGCAGGGCTGCAGAACTCTTGAGCTGACTAACAAAAGCATTTGACTTGCATGCCAGGGAACTGAACCCCGGCTGTGCAAGTTCCAGACAAGATCCTTTCCCTAGTTATAGTCACCTCATAGAAGTAAAGACTTTGTAGATCTTTGCTACTCCCTGAGATTCTCATCAAGGCCTGGAGATGGGCTTCAGAAGGCCCCGGTGTGTCTCAGACACAGAGAAGCTGTCCCCCAGAAAGCGCACTGGCCATCCAGGAGCACGTGAGCTTTAGGAGCTGTGGCATCAGGACCCAACTGAAAGGCACTGGAGCCGTCAGCAAAGAGGATGCTCAAAGTCAGGGGGGCAGTAGCCTCGGAGGGGTGTGGAGTGGGACCAGGGATCTGTTGTGCTGCCTGCAACCAGAAGGGAAGGCCTGGCTGTTAGTGGGAGTGACGGGGCCTAACAGATGATCTGTGGGAATAGGAACTGACTGATCACCACTTAAGGCCCATCAATCCAGCTTTACCCAGCTAGGCTGTCTTAACCGGCTTATGCTGCATTAGCAGTGTATGTGAGAGCATCCTGGGAAAGCCAGCAGCCTGCGGAAAACATATTTAATACTGTCATAATAATGATATCATCCCTTCCTGCAGCACCTCTCCGCCAGAAGTCTCCCAAATGGGCTAGCTTCCGGCATGCAAAGCCAAGGCAGCAGTGAGCCCTCTGCCCCGTATGCACCTGCTCGTGGGAGCTGGAATCCAGAGCTCCTGCAACCTGAGGGCAGCGGAGTCCTAGCCCTGCCTGGGGAGCTGCACAGGCACAGGGGGCTGAGCAGGGTGGGAAAGGAGTGAAACCGGCTGACTTGCTCCCCAAGTGCAGAATGATGGAGGTGATGGGTGATTTTGCAACTGAGACACGGATTGGGACTTAGGAGCTGTGGGTTCAGTTCGCAGCGGCTCAGTCTCTGTGGAACATCTAGTTTGATTCTAATCTCTGTAGTGCATGGCCTGTTTCTCAACAAGTACCTAGCACAGTGGGACACTGATCTAGGAAGGGCCCTTCGTCGCTATTGCAATACCCAACAGTTGTTTCATTGTGTGGTTCTTCAGCGCCCCGCTGGGCTGGTCAGTGCCCATAACTCAAACAAAGGCCCCTCTCTGTCTGGGGAAAGCCCGGCACCCCAGTGGTGGTCAGTGCTCTGAAAGATAGCTCCTGACGGTGACCTTACAATAACGCTAAGCAAGGGGGAGCATGTTGCTGTGCTGCCCAAGGGCGGACCAGGGAAAGAATTGTGATCCTGAGAGTCCCAGTCCCTTTCCTGCTTCCCCCTTGTTACAGAGGCTAGTCACCGGCTGCTGCCCTGATCAGTAACAGATCACTGCCCCTGCTCGGCTCGGATGTGCTAGCTGGCATGCAGGTGGGGAAAGAGGCATTCATGCCCCTCTCCGACCACTCCCCCTGCTGCTGTGCAGTGCAGGGGCATTTGCTATTGGCAAGGGGGGCAGTTACCCCCCAACCTTGGTTTGCCCTCCCCCACTTTCCATAGCTCCATATGCTCCATAATTCCTTTCACTTTTTGCCTCCCCCCAGCTTTGCAGGGATAACAAAATCACACAATGGTCTATACGCTGACACAGCTGTCCCCCTCTCAGCTTCTCAGGGTATAACATATACTTCTGGGGGAATTGTGCGCCACTACACATTTAGAATTTGCACAGAAATTAATGTTTTTTGCACAGAATTTCCTTTTCCTCCACTGAAATGGGCTGCAGTGCTGCTGGCCACGACTAGGGGCCACTGGAACTGGCAGGGCACAGCTCGCAAGAAGAAGACACTGCTAGGGGGAAGGGGAGGGAGCTGAGGGTGCCAGAACCGAGGAGGCCAGGGGGCCATGGCTCATCCACTTTTCACCATGGGCCTCCCCACACCTGCCCCTCCAGCAGCTGGAGCCAGGCTGGGGAGCCTGGGCATCATGGGTGCTGCACTGCAGCAGACCCTCCACCTGCCTCAGATGGAAGGGACAGGGCCACAGAGGGTGATGATGCCCCTGTCCCCCCCACTTTTGGGAAGGCTCCACCACTGCTGGAGGGAGCTGGAGGGTTCCTGGCAGCTGCAGTTCTCAGCATGCCCTGAAGGAGCATGTGGGAATGCAGAAAACTCTACACAAGCCTGGGACCCAGCATCAGGCTGTCTCTCCCTCTGGATCCCTGGGCTTTGGGGAGGGCAGGGGGTGAGAGTGTCTGGGCTTGGGGGGCCACAGCTGGGATCTGAGGGGAGTAAGACTACGTGCGAGTGGGTAGACTGGGGGAGGCCCGCAGCCGGGATTTGTTGCGGGGGGGGGGGAGAATAGGGCAAGTGTCTGGACTGGGGGGCTCCACAGCTGGGATCTGGGGGGTAGGGGTACGGGCGAGTGTTTGACCTGAGGGGTGCCCCACAGCTGGGTTCTGGGGGGTAGGGATGCATATGAGTGTCTGTGCTGTGGAGCACCCTGCAGCTGGGCTCTGGGGGAAGAGGGCAGAGAAACAGGAACTGGGTAGTTATAGGGGTTTCCTTAACTCTACTCCTGGAGGATTTTTGTGTGTGTCTGTATTGTTACAGATATAGTTGCTAATAGGTATTTTGAAATAAATTACCAAAATAATTGAAACTGGTGTGATTATGTACTGTTATTTTGACAAATAAAATATGTAGAATTTTAAAATATTGTGTGCAGAATTTTTAACTTTTTGGAGCAGAATTCCCCCAGGAGTAAATATAAATCACACAATGGTCTATAAGCTGACACAACTCTGTCACCCCCTCCCCACCCCAGCTTCACAGAGTGTAACATAATCACACAGTGGTCTGTATGCCCACCCAACTCTGTCACCCCCGCCAGCTTTGCAGGGTATAGCAATCATACAGTGGTCTTACGCTGACACAACTGTCACCCCTCCCCCTCGGAATTTCTCTGACATAACACCCCAGTGTGGTGGCAGAAGCAGCCCCCAGAACCTGTGATCCTTGTACAGCAGCGATGCCAGCAGCCTGTTTGTTGGCATGAGGGGGGTGTCTCATGCCTCCTTAACCCTCTGTATGGGTAGGACACAATCTTGCTTGGAGAGAGGCTTAAATTCAGTATAAACAGGCCATTACTTGGCATGAGGAAACAGTGGTGCAAGTAGATTTTAACTCTTATCGGGACGGTACCGTCCCCCAACCCCGACCCCCCTCACAAAAAATGTTCTATAACTGAACTGCTGAACTGCAGGGCTCCGGGTATCCAGTATCCAGGTATCCCAGTATCCAGGAACCGCAGCAGCAAAAAGAGCAGAACATGGCTGCTCCCAGGAGCCAGCACCCCATGCCAGCAGCTCCTCCGGTATGGCTGTACCGACCTCAGCCTCAGCCCTAGCCCTTCTATGCAGCTGCGTCTCCTGTCTGGGATCTGTACAGACCCGCCGGAGGACAGGGCTGGGATTGGGGCTGGGGGCAGTACAGCTGTGGTGAAGGAGCTGCTGGCGTGGGGCGCTGGCTCCTGGAAGCGGCGGCCCCACATTCTGCTTCTTTTGCTGCTGCGGTTCCCAGGAGAGCCATGCAGTTCAGCAGATACCGATTTCTATCCGCGGGTATCCGCATCCGCAGGTATAAATTTGTATCCTCACACAATTCATTCTTGAAAATGTGTCTTTCCGGTACGGCATACCGGCAATAAATGTCTTAATGGTACGGCATGCCTGACCATGCCGGCTTACTTGCACCACTGTGGGGAAACCTCCTCCCAGCTTCCCTTGTAGTCCCATGGGGATTCCTTCCAGAGGCTCTAGGAAGAGGCTCCCCTTGTTGAGGGATCATGTCGCTACCTCCTGTATTGTTACGCTCACTGGGGCGCTCTCTGCTGCTGTTTGCAGGGGTGTTTTGGGGGACGTGCATGCTCCACATTCCAAATGCTCAGCCCCCTCCCTGGTTTCAATGAAGCGTCCAGCCCCTCGGGCCATCGGCTACAGATGGTCTGCGTTTGGATGAGCAACCAGGCTCCAGTCCAAGAGATTTCAATGCAATGGCAAAATGAAGAGGTGTGAAGTGGGCCAGCATGGTTTCATTGATATGTGAATGACATTGGAAAGGGCAGGCCCAGTGGAAACAGGGAGTGATCAAAGGTCCCCTTGGCTTTGTCCTTTTTTTAACCTTGTAAGTCACCCTGGACAAATGGAGACTTAGAACAGTTTCCCTGGGAGCATAGAATCATAGAATATCAGGGTTGGAAGGGCCCTCAGGAGGTCATCTAGTCCAACTCCCTGCTCAAAGCAGGACCAATCCCCAACTAAATCATCCCAGCCAGGGCTTTGTCAAGCCTGACCTTAAAAATCTCTAAGCATGACAAGGCTCATCAGCTATTTCACAGCACAGGGGGGTCTACTGCTGCAATCAGCTATGGGAAGAGAACCCCTGGGCTCTTGTAACACCAGTCTAGACCAAAACTAAAGAAGTAAACTCCATTAGCTGGTAGAAGTGGTAAACTGTTACCCTTTAGTAGGCCAGCCACAAGAGGTGAACATGGCCCAGGCTTTGTCAGTGTGTTACTTTCTGTGAGTGATTTTTACTGACAGGGATGCTTGTAGGGTGACCAGATGAGAGGAAGAAAATATCGGGACACATGGGGGGGGGGCCGCCGGCGGAGCAAAAAAAAGCGGAGCACTGCGAAATATCGGGACAAATTGCGTCCCGACCATACATTGGTCAGGACGCAGGACAAAGGCCTAGATATCGGGAAGGTCCCAATTTTACCGGGACGTCTGGTCATCCTAGTTGCTTGTCAACTTAGCCAGTTTTAAGTAAATTTTGGAGGCTGTTCATAGAAAGTGAATTTCAAATTGACCATCATGAGAATTTTCCCCACAGTCAAGGGGCTGAGCCCTCTTGACATATTTCTAGTTCTGGGTGAATAATTTTATCCAGCAAATCTTCCCATGAGTGGATCACCAGTTTGCTCAAACACATTTGTTATTTGCGTAAAGATGGCAAGGAATAATTCTTAGCGTGTTGCTTGTTCACAAGTGGCTCATTGACAAGAGTCCAGATCCCGTTTTATGAGCTGTTTTCATCCAGCACATGTGGGTGGTTTCTGTTCCGTGGTTCAATGAGTGCAATTCTTAGAATCACACTTCCAGTGTGAATACTTGGGATTACAAATCTGAAATTCAGTTCCTGTGACTATCCTCCAATACTTGCTTAAACCAGCTGTTTCCTCAAACACTCCTGTCAGTAAACTTCTAAGTGAAATGCAAATGCCATGCACTGATAATGCATGCATTATGTCACCTCCTTGTGACTGTTCTATTAGAGGACAATAACCTACTACTGCTACCAGCTAGTGGATTTGCTCATCTGAATTGTATGTTCTTTGGGGCAGGGGTTGTCTTTGTTATTTGTCTGGTCAGCACAATAAGACTCTGATCCTTAACTAAGGGTATGTCCACACTACAGCTGGGAGCATGCTTCCCAGATTGAGTGGACTGACATGTGCTAGCTCTCAAGTTAGTGTGCTAAAAATAACAGTGTAGAGGAGTAGCGCGGGTGGCAGCCCGGGCTAACCACCTGCGTACAAACCCACCTGGACACCATGGGTACATACTTGGTTGGCTAGCCCAAGCTGCCACCCGTCCTAACCCCGACTATGCTGCTACTTCTAGCCAGCTAGCCTGAGCAGAGCTAGCGCATCTGCCTACCTGAGCCAGGAACCACATTCCAGCTGCAGCGTAGATGTACCCTAAGATTCCTAAGTGTGATAGCAGAGAATAATAATAATAGTTTAAGTGGTGTAAATCAGGACTCTCTACCAAGGTCAGTGGACTTTCCCCAGTGTAAAGCCAGAGTGAGACAAAAATCGGAGCCCCATCACAAATGTTCCTTTTCCCACACATGCAGACCATGGTGACGGTGGAGCTTTCTTCCTGATGAGTAGCTGCACTCACACCTCTTCTAGGGATGATGGCTGAGGCTAGTGGACACTTGCGCCTTTGCTCTGATGGGGCCTGAGGTGTGGAACTGATGCCCAACATCCACCTCAAGCCATCGCACACCTCAGGAAGGGGTTACTCACAGAGGTCTGAGCTGCGGTACACAACTGTCTCAGCCCCAGTTCACTCGAGGCTGCATTGCTTTTACTTATGACCATGCCCTGATGCAACAAAGACAGTGGCTTTGTATTAGCGCGACTTAACTGTCAACTTCAAAGCCCACCTGAGGGCTTGCCACAATTTGTGCTGAGGTGGAGCTAGCGCTGATGATAGGAGCGGGCGTGACTGCATTGCAGAGCAAACTGCTGTACTTACCTGTGTCACACCCCCTTCCAAGGGGCCTCAACACAGACCCGAAGGGGAGCTTAGTTCCTACATTCCATTCCTGGCCCTTCCTCTGCTGAGATGGCCCTCCTGGAGGCCAACTACAGATGGGATGTTTCCATGCTGTGGTTATCTGCCAGTGGGACCCAAGACTTAGATGTCCATTTGACTTCACACAAGCCACCAGCTGGTTACAGAGTTATCCAGACTATGTTTGACCCAGCAAGCTCGGGGTGAAACTCTCCAAACTGTCAGCCATACCCCAAGCCTTCCAGTCCCCAAAGGCCTCAACCTCCCCCTTCCCTCCCCACCGCCCATAAGATTGGCTTAAAAATCATGTGATTTAAAAAAATAATAATGTTGGTTCATTTTTCTTTACCTTCTGTTTACTGAGCATTTAGGATGTGCTTGGGTCACATTTTCAAGCATTTTCCTGCAACCATGAGAGCTAGATACTTAAAAACAACAACAACAATGGAAGCTGAGAAACATATACACCTCTACCCCGATATAACACTGTCCTCGGGAGCCAAAAATATCTTACTAGCCATCTACAAAACCAGGGAGAGGAGGTTGGCCGACGGGAGTTCCTTCGACTGTGGGGCCTATTTCCGCTCCTCAGTCCATTCACGCATCCGGGCAGAGTTCCTCTGGGCGGCGTCCGCTGGCTCCCTTGACGTCTTCGAGGAGCAGTGGGCACTGCCCGGGGTTCTCTGCTCGATGTCCCCATTAGGTTCCCTACATTTAGCCCTTTGACCACACTCCTGTCCCTGTTATTTCATTTGTTGTCCCCCGGAATTACTTGGTTATCCAGGTCCTGTAGATCCTCCCCATAGGCTGGGGGGAGGTCCTTTGGCAGTGGGCAATAAGACATTGCATAGTAGGAGAGTGGTAAGGCCAGAAGGGACAATTAGCTTGTCCAGTCTGATCTCCTGGATAGCACCGGCTAGTATTTTACCCAGTTACCTCCATATTGAGCCCAAAGCATCTGCCCCACCTTACTCAAATTCCACTGCCAAATCTCTCCCTTTGGCCCCCAGGAGAGTCCCCACCCCCCCAGCACACCCTTCCCCCATTCCTTTGATGACAGTTGTGGGGCTTGCCATGGTCTCTGTGTCCAAACTCTGCATCCCAGGAGGCCCTGACATCCCTGAGCCTGGCCTGTTTCCATGGTGCTGTAATAAGTACCAGGCACCCAGGGCAGGATCCCTCATTTCTTTCCCAATCACGGAGTCGTTGGCCAGCTTCTAGTTCCTCGGGTGATCCCTAGGAATTCCCTTGTTCACGTGCAGGGTCTGTCCTGGCGCAGGGCAGCAGGTGAGAGCCAAACTTGTCTCTGCATTGTCACGTGGGCTTTCCCAGCTCCTGACCAGCAGGAGACGAGGCGAGATCCGCAGCGTGAGAGGTTGTGCCCCAGCATTTGAGTCCAGAACGCCAGGCCTGGAATGGAAAATGCAGCCACAGCCCATTATCAAAGGGAAGTGCAACTGGAGAGAGTCAGAGCCCAGGCTTGCAGGCCCCAGCAGCTCCCACTTCCACAGGCAGCGCTGACCCTGTCGGGCTACAGCACCTCCTGGCCCCCTCAGGCCAGCGTGTCCAGAAGGGCTCAGCTCCTACATTGAAGGCCAGTTTCCCCACGAGCCCAGCTCTCAGCCCTCTGCAAGAAGTATCCAGACATTATGAGACTGAGCAGCTCCTCCTTATTTGCAGTTGGGCCTAGAGCCCCAGTGCGCTAGGTGCTGTACAAACAGAACCCACTGGCAGTCCCTGCTTTGGAGAGCAAATCGTCTGAGTCCAGATGGGAGACCATGAGTGGGTGCACCAGCCAGAGGGAGGAGCCAAAGGAAACAGCAAGACACTTGTTATCAGTTCAGTTCATGCAGCCAAACTCACAGTGATTAGCACAGATGAAAAGGTGACTGTGCCACTCCTGGACATTCACTGCCCAGCCAGTCTAACAGGCTGGCCTCTTGCATGGCCAGCCAACCAGAGACACAGAGAGACAAGTACTCCTTAGCCTCAGGGCGCTGATCCTCCATCCACCCACGGACTCAGCATGAACCAGGGAAGCAAAAAAAGAGCATTAAAAATATCCTCACATGAATTCAAGACTTCTCCTTCCCGACTCTGGCCAGCCTGCCCTGTTAGGTCACTGATAATGAACAGAAAGTGCTAATAATAGGCTGGATAGCTAATAACTAATTGAAACCATAACTACATAGCTGATAGCAATAGTAACCACAAAGCAGCTCCAAATAATAAGCAGTCAGCAATCAATAAAACAACCACGTATAGAGCTAAGGTCAGGCAGCCTCTCGGCCCCCGGTACCTCTCCTGGGGGGTGCTGGCTCTGTGCAGGGTGGGGGGCGCTGGTTGCAGGGGGCTCCTAGTCCCAGCCTGGTCTCTTGCAGGCCTAGAGAGGGAACAAAGGGAATGCCTGGTAGAAAAGGGACCCTGGTGGCTCTGGTCAGCACCACTGACCGGGCAGTTAAAAGTCCGGTCAGCGGTGCAGTGGGGCTAAGGCAGGTTCCCTGCCTGCAGGGCCGGCTCCAGGCACCAGCGCAGCAAGCAGGTGCCTGGGGCGGCCAATGAAGAGGGGCGGCACATCTCTCGGAGGGAAGGACCTGCTGCCAAATTGCTGCTTAAGAATGAAGCGGCGTGATGGAGCTGCTGCCGATCGCAGCAAAAACCCTGGAGCCGGCCCTGACTGCCTGCCATGGCTCCACACAGATCCCGGAAGCAGCGGCATGTCCCCCACCCGGCTTCTACGAGTAGGGGCAGCCAAGGGGCGCCGCGTGCTGCCCCCGCCCCAAAAGCCGGCTCCACAGCTCCCATTGGCTAGGCCCAATTCCTTCTGGGTACTCCGGTATGGTCTCAGAGATGGAGCTGGGAGGGGCGAGGGCACCAGGCAAACCCAGCTGGGCAGGCTGCATTAGCCCAGCTCACTGCTTCAATATCCTGCACCAGCCCGCCAAGGTCCCCGAACACCTTGTCCTGCCCCTCAGAACCCTTCCCTGCGAGATGGGCCAGACCTGCACCAGTACAGAGCGGGGTGTGATGGCGTGGGGGCAAGGTGCCCATGTGGCTACTGCTCCCTCCAGCCCTGCAGGTGCCCCCTGCGCCTGTCCCCTCAGCCCTGGCCCTTTGGGAGGCGGCAATGATCCCCAGCTGCTCTGGCCCCACAGTCCAGCTCTCCCCGTCCTGGGAGCCAAAGGCAGACAAGTTCTGAGGCCTGAGATGGTCCCTCAGCTGGCCCTGAAAATAACCCAGCAACAGCCCCCCAGTGCACCACTCCGAGCTGAAATGCCATCACAGTATTGCCTGTGTTATTTTCTCTCTCCTTTTTAATGCACCCACACAGCACATTGGCTTTTCTAACTGCTTCTCCCCACTGGGCAGGCACCTTCGCAACAGCTTCCCCCAGTGACCTTTCACCCATCCTCCCCCCCTTGGTGGAGTCCAGCACTCATTACAAACCTATTGAAACGGAACAATTTAACAAGATCTTCAGCTCCTTGCATACTAGGAGCCAAGCACAGAGCGCAGCACCCTGCCTCTTGGCACTGGAGTCCCACAACGAGTGCTGCTGAAGGCACTGTTTGGCACAGCACTCATTTCCAAAGGCTGGATTGCAGAGCAAAAACCATTACAGTCTGATGACTGTTCCGTGGCCCCTCTGAAGCCGGGAGCAGGGCTTGGCATGTGAGACAGTGCTGGTCTGTTGCTTAATATGCTTGACTGAGCGTCAAGAGATCTGGATTCTGTTCTCCTATACACCTCCTGGGTGACTTCATTTCTCTGTGCTTCAATTTCCCTGCCTATGCAATGGGGCTGAGATCAACTCACCATGCAGCAGGGTGGTAAGAGGTTCCAGCAATTAGGTTTTGTGATGCATTTTAAGCTGCTCAGCAGGAATCAGCATAGTTCAGTGGACTAGGAGTCAGGATTCCTGGGTTCTATTCCTGATTCTGCCATTGACCTGCAGTCTGATCTTGGGCAAGTCATTTCCCATCACTGAGCCTCATCTTCCTCACCTGTAACCTAGGGATAGTGCTGCTTGTCCTCTTTAGTGAATAGCATGGAGATCAGTGGAGGCCCAGTGCTATATAGAGCTAAGGGTTATTTCTATTGGAGAAGGACACTGAAAATCTCAACCAACAAAAACTAGTGATTTGGGTTGCCTTATTCTTCATGTGCCCAGTTCGACATCCTGATTTTCAGAGTGTGGGCACTTAGCAGTTTCTAAAACTCAGGCTCCTTTAGGCTGTCTCAGGTCAGGCACCAAAAACTGGCCCTAGTGACTTCTGAAAATCTTGGTCTTATTTTTCAATGACTCTTCTAGTCTCAGTTCACCTCCCAGAGGACAAATGTCCACAGCCCAGTCAGCACAACTGGTACCAGCAAAGCCATCAGGGACTTCATAGGCCAGGGATACTATATTAGATCTTCTCCTATGGAGACGGGCACCATCCATAACAGAGGTGGGGGGGAAGGATGCTTGTGGAGCTGCTGGACCTTAAACACAGACCTCCAGAGCTGTCCCAGTCAGCTCCTTTCACAGTTGCTAAATTAAGTCTCCAAATTTCAGGATAAACTAGGCCTTGAGGCTCTGTCTGGGCTTTTGAACTTTGAGAGGGGACAAAGGAGCTGGATTTATTAACTTGGCCTTAATGACTGGGCCTCAAAGCCCTAATTTACAAGTCTTTTGTCTATATATGCCCAGTTTAGCTATCCCCAGTGCAGCATTTCACATAGGTAAATCAAACCTGTTTCTTTAGCATTTATTAGTGTAATTTACAATGCTGCAACTTGCCATTGAAAACAAAGACTCACAGCGCAGCAACAGCTTACACAGCTGAACCTGAAATCATCCTGACACAAACCAGCCCCCCCGACTCTAGGTTGTGCTGCCACTTTAAGTATTTGGAATCTGGCAACACTACAGACTCAATGTTTCCACAGCACCTCGTACCTGAAGAGGCCGGAATGCTTTATTTCAGAGTAGCAGCCGTGTTAGTCTGTATCCGCAAAAAGAACAGGAGTACTTGTGGCACCTTAGAGACTAATAAATTTGTTAGTCTCTAAGGTGCCACAAGTACTCCTGTTCTTTTTGCGGAATGCTTTAGGAACACAAATGCTACCTTGCAGTGCCATATTTGGCCTGTTGTATAGATGGGGAAACAGAAGTACAGAGCACTGAAGTGACTGGCTCAAGGTTGCATAGTGAATCAGTGGCAGAGGGAGAAATGGAACCAAGGAGTGTTGACTTGTCCTTCTCTCCAATGCCAGACCTGACTTCAGAGAAACTCATTCCTAGTGTGTGTGGGGACTGGATTCTGGACAGTGGACCTTTAAGGTAGCGTACCCAGCACCCATAGTACCCCCTTGGGTCAGTGTGAAGTGTTGCAATGGGCCCTCATCTCTGGCACCTCCTGCTGGCCATCTGCCTCTCACCTGGACTTCCATGGCTAAGCCCTCCGGCCAAGTCACATAAAGCTCAGCCCCCTTCTGCTGTAACAAAAGGACCAATTGAAAGTCCAAGCTAAACGTCCACAAAACAATTCTTCCGCCCCTCTTGGGCTCCTCTGCAGTGTTCCTACTGGCCCTTCCCAGGGCCTCCCCCAGGAGCCTAATCTGCTTCTGCACTGGGGTTTGTATGCCCCTGCCTCGAGGCTGGGAGGAGAACCCAGACCCACCCTCTGCTCTGGGGTCCCTGCGCTCAGTTGATAGGTCTGCTCCTGCACCCACGTTGCTGCTTCCCTGGGCCACTTCCAAGCTCCCGGCCCCTTGAGCTGCTTCCAGGCTCCCTTGCATAGCATGGCCTCCCTTTGGCTCTCAGGGCTCTGGCTTTTCCCTTCTCTGCCAGACTAATAACTCTTCTGCCCCACTTGGGCCCGCTAAAGAGCTTGTACTGGCCCTGCCTCAGGTCTCCTGCACAGAAGCCTCTTCCACACGGCGTCTCCTGCCTTCTCTAGGGAGAGGGAGTCCTCCTCCGGCCTCTCTCCTGGGGCGTTTTAGCAGTCCCACCTGCCCTCACTGAGCGCTCCACTTTTGTCCTCTCCCTGTCACGGCCGCGGTCACTAATGAGCACGACCGTGCCATATTGCCATCAGCTGGGGGCGAGCGGCCAAGTCACAGGCAAGGGCCAGCCAGCCTGTGACAGCACCCCTGGCAAATGCCTATCACTCCCCCAAGTGAGGGGTTGCCTTGAGGCTCAGCTTAGGGGTGGGGTGTAGCTTCCCTCAGAAGAGGCAGTGTTCCCTCTAATTTTTCCCATGCATACGCAGAATGAATTTTGTTATGTGCACCAATAGGGAAGTGATATATGACACAACAACTCCATATTGGTGCACATAAAAAAATTCATGTGGCGGGGGTGGGACCTAGGGATTCAGCACGTGGAAGGTGGTTCAGGGCTGAGCCAGAGGGTTGGGATGGCAGGAGGTGAGGACTCTGGCTGTGGGTGTGGGCTCTGGGGTAGGGCCGGGGATGAGGGGTTTGAGGTGCAGGCTGCCCCAGGGCTACAGTGGGGAGAGAGGACTCCCCCCCAGCAACACGTGGGCTGGGGAGGAGAGGCACCTCTCCATGCTGTGGCAGCTCTGAGGCTGGGGCCGCGGGATAGGCGCCTCTCCCTCAGCCACGGCAGGTCTGGGGCTGGGGCCAGCAGGGAGAGGCATCTCTCCCTGCTGGCCCCATGGCACTTAATAGGCTGCTGCGTGGCTGCATGGCTGCACAGCCGCACAGCTTAAAGGGAACTTAGGAGCCCTGGGATATAATTGCAGCTTAGAGTGTCACAGTTCTTCCTCTAGAAACTTCTTGCTCCGAGGGAGGGGGGAAGGGGGAGTAAATTACTTCCCCAGTTGGAATCCCAACCTTGAGCGTGACCAGAGCAGAACCTGGCTCCCCCCTTCCCCACCTCTCTCACCTGCTTCCCACGCCCTGTGCCAAGCCATGACCTGTGGAGCTCCTCTATGACCACACTGGGGCATAGGGCTGCCTCCTACTCCCTTGCATGGCTGCCTGTGGCCAGAGCACTATCTGGCCCATTATTTGTACATCGCAATCACCTCTGGCAAGCAAACTGAACAGGGATAGAGGGTGCAGCCTGTGGTCTGACAGGGGTGGGCAGGTGCAGAGAGCAGCTTGGCTGAAGTGCAGCTAAACCAAGGCAACGATCAGGAGCCGAGCATGCTTGCAATGGTTCAGAAAACATGCAGACCAGAGTGGCTGTGGCTATACAAGAGAAGGAGAGCATGGGAGATGAGCTGAAGAAACCACAAGGCCTGGAATGATGAGGCAGAAGAGGCCCAAAGGTCCCATGTGTGGTGGGACAATACAGTTTGGTTTAAGCCCACATAGGCTTGGTCTACACTTAAAAGTCAGGTGGACAGCTCTACGGTGCTCAGGGGTGTGAAAAACCCAGGGGTTGGGGTTTGTGTCTCACTCAGAGTTTGGCCAAAAGATTCCTGGGCGGTGATGACTCGGACAAAAGAGTGGAATGAAAGTAGAGCCCGAGGGGCGCGGGGGAGACATCATATTGATGACCAGTGTCACATGGAACACTGCTGCACCGGACGGGGAGAGGTGTTACGGTGACCTTCCTGTAGGGTGGAGTCACGAGAACAGGCAGACTACCGCCAGGCCAGCGTGACCATTGGCAGGGGCACTAGAGGAGGAGAGCCAGCTACGCCATGCCCGGACGTCGGGGGCACCTGTGGTGTGTCCACCCTTCTACAGCCGGGGGCAAAAATAAAAGAGGGAAAAGCCCAAAATGCCAAACACCAAAAATGCTGCACTTTTTGGTGTCACTTTTTCATTCAAAACGAAAAGAAGACAAGCCCGCCCATGTTCCCCGGCAAGCTTTGAAAAAGGAAACGGTTTTGAAATTTCCTGCAAAACCTCACAGGCATTTTCTGATGTGGAATATACACCAGCCTAGCTCCTGCGATTATAGTACCCTCTTGTGGCCATTCCCAATGACTAGATTGCAGCTTACTCAAATCAGCAAGGGCCCCATCCTGTGTGGGGCTGAGCATTCTGGGCCTGATCCAGTGATGCACGTAAGCTCATGCTTAGCTTTAAGCACATGATTCATCCAATTGATTCCAATGGGACAATTCAGGTGCTTCACATTAAGTCTGCACTTAAGTATTTTGCAGGATCAGGGCCAGAGTGCTCAGACTGTTACAGGGTCGAGCCCAGAGCTCCTCCTTATCTTACGTGGTGAAAGTTTGGGGAGAAGGTATCATAGCGTGCTGATCCTCCAGATCAAGGGGGAGCAGGGAGGAACTGTGCCTCTGAGGGAGGGACTGCAGGTTATGCATCAACTGTTGCTCAGGGCATCACCTAATTTAAAGAGGCCGCTCACAATCTGGAGGATTAAGTGAGTTTGCTCAAACACACTCCCCAATAACGAATGAGCCTGGGTCAATCTTAACCTGCTCATGGATGACTCACAGTCACATCCAAGGGTTAAATTGTTCGATAGCTTATTCGCAGCAAATAAACCTGCCATCTCCAATGGCGAGTCCATGAGGGCTGCAAATTTCAGGAGAAATGGGACCCAGCCCTAAAACACACAGTTTGCTTTCAGTTTCGCTGGTGAAAATCAGGCCTAGAATCCATTGACTTCAGCAGAATTAATGTGGAGTTAATGAGTGATGAGTCCTGGCTCACCGTGCCCCAATTTATCGCAAGTCGGTGTGTTTGGTCTTCGAGTCAGGGCTGGCTGGGGGAACCTTCCCATCACAGAGGGTGCCACCTCCTAGCTCATTCTCCTGGCCTCATAACAAAACAAAATTAATGAGCTCTTCCGCAAGGGGCAAGACAGACACCTTCAGGGATTTGTCTTCATTTTTCAACTCTAATATCTGCTGTTTAATCAGCTGGTTGTAATATCACCTTGTGAAATGTTATTAGCATGAGGGTCAGGGGGCAGGGGAGCAGGGATGAGAGTGACTCGCATGTGGAGGAGATGAGATTCTAAGGATAAAAACCTCGTCCAGAACCTCGCTGTAGAGATGACTTGGCTTCCGTGTTGCTTTCTGTCTTTATTACGAAGGACTCTTGTTTCTCCTGATCCTGATTCCCTGCTGGAGTCCCAAGCCTATGCCTCATCAGTAGCACCAGTTCTCACACTGCACAGCAGAGGTTAATGTGGTTTGTAACTAAGCCTGGGACTCCACTGCTGCCTCTATGCTGCAGATTGGCTGTGGGAATTCAGAGCAACAGTACAGGGGAGCCTGCGCTGAATGCATGGACTCCTGCCACTGGAGATAATGGAGACTCCCCTGCTAGCTGCCAGCAGTACAGGGCCTATGACACACAGGTGAGCAATTCTTCCAGACGTCAGCAGAGTACAGACACAGATCACAGTGAAATCACAAACCATTTGTAAATTGTGCTACCAGTACGGCTGCCAGACTCTTCCTTATGAATAGTATTAATGCATTTGGGGCAACAACCCTTGTAAGTGTGGGTGCATAATGTGGGGACCGTAAAGCCACATAGGCACCTACACAACGTTACTTGCTTTGGAGTTATACCTGTGGGAACTCACTGATGGTAAATCGGGGTATGCTGGGTCGCAGAGAGCACGGTCTGAAGGCTTAGGTTTGCACTGGGATCCCTGAGGGCATTTTGGGAGGTGCAGGATCTCTATGGCTGGTGATAATGCCTGCGATTGAAAGAGCCCAGCCAGACTCGCAGATCCCAGGGTAAGTTTCTGGGGCTGAACCCATGTCACAGGGAATACAGCAAGACTCAATACACACGCAGCCTCCCTCAGCCATGTTTACAGGGTGAACTAACCCTACTAGTCCTCAGAGATCTATTTGTGAGGCTGAACTAATTTGAGATCTGCTCTTTTCCTTGTATTTCGGCTCCTGGAGTGTGATCAGGCCAGCAGTAGTTGAGCTCCCTGTTTCAATAGCCAGCTCAGGTTCATCTATCCAAGAGCTCTAGCCTGACAAGAGAACCTGGTGAGATGCAGAGGTTTCTGCAGGGTTGCAAGAACCTATGGCCATGGCTATGCTACGGGCGCTATAGTGGCACTGCTATGGGTTTTTTCTGTTGCTGTAGGTGCTCCATGTCTCTTAGAAAACAACCTCTGCTCCCTTTCCCGGGTGTAAACCTTTACCCCCCAGCTCTCTGCTCTTCTGCAAAATGCTGACTCTCACCTCCCTGGAGCCTTTCCCTCTCAACTCCCATCTATGCCCAAGGCTGTCTGCCTAGAGGTCAGCATCTCTTAGGCCCACTCCAGGAGGCTCCTTCACCCCTGCTGCCCTCTCCCCTCTGGACCCTGGTATAAACTCCTTCCTGAAGCTCTCTTCTCTCATTACTCTGAGAAGGACGAGAGTCATTCCCTTCTCTCCTGGCAGCCACCTTCTACTCTGGGCTTCCTCCCTATATACAAACCACCTAGCTCCCCTCCTAGCTGGGACTCATCTTTTGCTGGCCTGGCCGTGGATCCAGCAGCACCCACGTGTGCTAACTGGCTGCTCAGGCCCACATCACCCTTTGCACTGCCTGGGTGGGGCAGACAGCTGACCACACACCCCTTCTCCAGGGGCAAAATGGAAACATGATTAAAGGAGGAATCGGGGTGGAGGGGGGAGGGGATAGAAATTATTCTGTGTGTGGCAAAAATGTGAAAAAAAATGGAACAAAATGAAAATTTCCCACAGAAATTCTCAGGGGATGGAATGGCCATTTCCATCTGCAACAAACTTTCAACCTGCTCTGATTTCATGTGTTTTCCAAATAGACGCACTGTAATGGTGTTGGGACTCACCACCCAGCGCCCCCTGTTGGTCATCCTCGGGAATTAGCTCAGTCCAGTGGAGCGTCCCCTCCTGATGGTGTCCCATCCGTCATCTCGCCCTTGGTTGGCGTGTGGACCTGCATTGCTCCCAACTTGCAGCGTCCTCTTCGAGCCACTGCCCTCCGGCAGTGCCCCTTAGTTCATCCTCGCCCCCTTCCAGGGGGGTGGGGATCAATCAGCTGTCTCTCTGTGCCCCAGCCAATGTGGGCAACTGCACCCCTAAAGTCACACCCCTCTTGGCAGGGGGTTGGTGCAGCCCAAGACGGCCACTCCCGTCGGCCGGGTGCAAGGCAAGGGGGAAGGGGGGGGGGGGGGGGGGAAAACCAGGCCCATCCACTACTCTGTGTCCCAACCCAGGGACCCTCTAGTAGCAGCCATCCTGCCGTCCTTCTTTCCCTCCATCTGTCCACGTCCCTGGGCCGCTTCCCCTTTGGCTCCTCACACCGGCTAGGCCCTTCCCCTCAGGGCCTGAAGCCTGGCAGACACCAGGCTGGAGTTCCCTTCTGCTCCCCCGGGCCTGCCCAGCACTGCGCTGTCCCAGGTCCTAGTCTCCCCCAGCTCTGGAGACAGATCTTCACCTGTCGAAGACCTGGGACAGACTGCCTGCTCTCTCCCTGAGCAGCCTTTTTATAGAGCTGAGCCTGGCCCTGATTGGCTCCCTCCAATCTGGGCCCTGATTGGCTCCCAATAAGCCCTTTTCTAATTAGCTGTTCTTCTGCGGAGGCCCACTGACCTGCTGCAGCCCCCTCTAATATGGGAGTGGAGCAGACACCCTACCACACACACACACGCACGTTAGGCATCCTATATATATAGTGGGTGCCTAACGTGTGTGTGTGTGTGTAATTTCCATGGAGATTACATATATATATCCATGGGACATACATGTATTTAGGATGCTTTGAACACCATATATGTATATCGAAAGAGTTTACTTATATATCAAATAAAAGCTCACTTATCCAAATGATCCTGACTATGCCAAGAAGCAATAGATTTCATTCCCAAGAAATACTTTTTTCCCCTTTATTCATGCAAGTGTACTCAGCACTTCTGAAGAAAGCCACATTCTGCTGGTTGATCTCGGTCACACTGCAGTTTTTCCTTCCTCTAACGAGCAGAACAGCTGTGGAATCCTCCTTCTCCCATCACCATTCAGGTCCAGGACCTTGAACGAAGCAGCCCAATGGAAAGCAATTGGAAACCAATGGAAACTGAAGCACGTCCTATTGTCCTTCTCATCAATCTAAGTTAATGCAGATAATCAAGGCTAGTTTTCTCCCAGATTATGCCTGAAATATTTGCATTTTATAAATCCACAAATATTTGGATTTTAAACATTTGCCTTTTCATTATTTTGCCTGAATTTTGGAACTGATGTTATTAGTTAATATAAACTAAAACCCACTGTTCCTAAAACTACTATATGTGAGGCTAGATTTTTAAAATCACACAGGAACAGATTTCAGAGATTCCTAGATCCCAAAGCCAGAAGGGACCACTGTGATCATCTAGTCTGACCTGCTGCATAGCACGGGCCAGAGAACTGCCCCAACATAATTCCCGCACTTGCAGTCAGGGTCAGATTTGCCAACAGGCTCAGTTTCCATTTAGGGCCAGTAGCTCCTATTGTGATGCTTCTGGACAGGTTTTCGGAAGACCTCAGATCCCCAACGAACTGAGCTGTTGTGAAAATTCTGGCCAGAAGGCCCAATTTTGAAAAATGGCCTCTGCTTTTGCAGGTGCCAGTCCCTGCTCCTGCCCTTTTGTGCCAGCAGACAAATCCTTCCACGCAGGCATCTACATGATGCCATGCAGAGCCTAGCAGACTGGCAGCTCAGTAGCAGCATCAGCACCTGCAGCTAGTTTGGGGCACAAAATTGTGAGCACATAAGACTGCATTGAGGTCCTTTTAGATACCAGGAGCCAAACGCCATGCCCCATCCCATGAGAATACATGAATTGGTTCTCCCAAAGACTGATGCTATGGGCATCTGGGGTCGGCTAATCTTTCTATGCATAGACTCATGGAATCATAGGACTGGAAGGGACCTTGAGAGATCATCTAGTCCAGTCCCATTTATTCCATGCTCTTCCCCAAAGTATCTGAGCCCTTCAGTCTCCCTGGGGGCTACACTGAGGATTTCCCCCCAGCTTGAGTGGGGCGCTGCACTTTCTCCCCAACACTTCCTGCCTGGTCCCCACCTCCATCTCTCTTCCCGTGCTTCAGCGTACATCGCTTGGATTCAGAAATGAACCCCACCAGCATCTATGAGGGGTTATGGCTGGGCTGCACTTCATATTGGCTGGTGCAGCCCCTCTAGGTGGCCAAAACCTCCTGGATGCAAAATGACCCTTTGTGCCATCATCTGAAGAATGCCAGCATGAGCCATACAGTATCTGAGGCCATTCAATAGGTCTTTGGTGAGAGACAGTGATAGGTCGATCCAACCAAGAGCTATTTTTAGGAACTCAGGAAAAGGGATGGATATATATATATATATATATATATATATATATTGTGATAGACCCAGGCCAGTTGGGTACAGCAGAATAGCAGAAGGCAGATATAGTGGCCACTGGATTAACAGTTTTCTGTTCCCTGACTGACCAGAGCAGGGGCTGCTCCAGGCTAATGAGAACACCTGACTTCAATTAATCTGCAAAGAGTCAGGTGAGGCCATTAAGCTAATGTGACCACCTGACTCTAATTAAGGCCCCGCTGATACTATAAAAAAGGCTCAGTCCAGTCAGGTAGAGGAGAGCCAGAGGAAAGGAAGTGTGGCTGAAGGACTGGTTAATGAAGACACTCTCAAGTTATTGATAAGGGAGCCCTAAGGTAAGAGAGAAGCAGGAGA
>NW_020664418.1:6168909-6189965 GCF_002925995.2 Terrapene triunguis | reverse complement strand
GGTCACAGAGAGCCACTGAGGCTAGCATATACCGCCTAGAAGCGCAGAACCCACGGGGACAAGGTCAGAGGTCTGCCACAAATAAATATATATATATATATATATATATATATATATTTGTGCACACACACACTAATCACAGCTTCTCCAAAGGAAGCTTGCTCTTGCTCCGTTTTTCAAGCAGTGTTTATCAATTTCCTCTGTATTGTTTCCTTCCTTTTCATTTAACCTGACAAGTCACTATCAGAGTCTCAGAGAAAATTATCAGCGACAGAGACAAGGCAGAGGGAAAGTTCCATGGATGGATGCAGGGAGGTAAGAGGAATCTACTTCAGCTAGGGTAAGGAGGGGTTCTTCTCCCTTTCCCTCCCAAGAGATGCCTGACCTCTGAAAAAATGAACTCAGCTATCAATGTATGCACCAAAATATTCAGGAGCATCTGTGGTTACCTTAGAATTCTCTTCTATTCTGTACAGGTTTCTCCCCTGCCTTCATCCCGTAGCACCTGTGAACCAGCTGAGCGGCAAACAGTGGAGAGGCTAACAGAGGGAGTTTGACTGGGAGTTCGCCTGGGGAGAGCCCACTGAGGCTTTCATCTTGCAGGCATCTCTGAGTAGTTACTACAACAGCTGAGGAAGCCCTTAGAAAGAAGGTAATATGGATGGTGAGCGATCAGCTGTTGTGACCTGCACAGGATGTGCTATGTTTGTCTTTCTTCCACAGGACAGAAGCGACTTTGTCTGTACAAAGTGTCTCCATATTGGAAGAGAAGGTTCAAGGTCTCGAGAAACAAGTATCAACCCTGCCTTGCATAAGAGAAAATGAAGATTTCCTGGATAGACGTCAGGATGTGCTTCTAAGGGCACAACATTCTGAAGAATCAGAGCAGGTTGCGCAGTGGGGACAGAAGGACGGTGAAGAAATTTGGCAGCATGTGACCTCCAGAAGAAGAAAGAGGAGCGTCCATGTACCAGCAATGCAGATACAGGTGAGCAACCATTTTCATGTTCTCTCCACAGGTACTAATGCGGAGAGTGGACCAGATGATACATCTGAGGGAAGGGAGCAGAAGGAGACTCCACCGATTGGAAGGCATGAGATGCACTGTCCTAGGGAAGGGGGTTCCATGACCACCACTCTCAAGAGAAGGAGGCAGGTGGTGGTAGTCAGAGACTCCCTCCTCAGGGGAACTGAGTCATCTATCTGCCATCCCGACCGGGAAAACCGAGACGTGTGCTGCTTGCCAGGAGCTAGGATTCACGATGTGACAGAGAGACTGCCGAGACCCATCAAGCCCTTGGATTGCTACCCCTTCCTGCTTCTCCATGTGGGCACCAATGATACTGCCAAGAATGACTTTGAGTGGATCACTGCAGACTACGTGGCTCTGGGAAGAAGGATAAAGGAGTTTGAGGTGCAAGTGGTGTTCTCGTCCATCCTCCCTGTGCAAGGAAAAGGCCCGGGTAGAGACCATTGAATCGTGGAAGTCAACAAATGGCTACGCAGGTGCTGTCGGAGAGAAGGCTTTGGATTCTTTGACCATGGGATGGTGTTCCAAGAAGGAGGAGTGCTAGGCAGAGACGGGCTCCACCTAACGAAGAGAGGGAAGAGCATCTTCGCAAGCAGGCTGGCTAACCTAGTGAGGAGGGCTTTAAACTAGGTTCACCAGGGGAAAGAGACCAAAGCCCTGAGGTCAGTGGGGAAGTGGGATACCGGGAGGAAGCACGAGCAGGAGAGCGCAAGAGGGGAGGACTCCTGCCTCATACTGAGAAAGTAGGACGATCAGCGAGTTATCTTAAGTGCCCATACACAAATGCAAGAAGCCTGGAAAACAAGCAGGGAGAACGGGAAGTCCTGGCACAGTCAAGGAATTATGATGTGATTGGAATAACAGACCTGGTGGGATAATTCACATGACTGGAGTACTGTCATGGATGGATATAAACTGTTCAGGAAGGACAGGCAGGGCAGAAAAGGTGGGGGAATTTCATTGTATGTAAGAGAGGAGTATGACTGCTCAGAGCTCTGGTACGAAACTGCAGAAAAACCGGAGAGTCTCTGGATTAAGTTTAGAAGTGTGAGCAACAAGGGTGATGTCGTGGTGGGAGTCTGCTGTAGACCACCAGACCAGCGGGATGAGGTGGATGAGGCTGGAAGCAACTAACATAAGTTACTAGATCACAGGCCCTGGTTCTCATGGGAGACTTCAATCACCTTGATATCTGCTGGGAGAGCAATACAGCGGTGCACAGACAATCCAGGAAGTTTTTGGAAAGTGTAGGGGACAATTTCCTGGTGCAAGTGCTAAAGGAACCAACAGTATTCTTGCCAGCAAGTTAAAGAAGTATGGGCTGGATGAATGGACTATAAGGTGGATAGAAAGCTGGCTAGATCGTCGGGCTCAACGGGTAGTGATTAATGGCTCCATGTCTAGTTGGCAGCCGGTATCAAGCGGAGTGCCCCAAGGGTCGGTCCTGGGGCTGGTTTTGTTCAATATCTTTATTAATGATCTGGAGGATGGCGTGGACTGCACCTTCAGCAAGTTTGCAGATGACACTAAACTGGGAGGAGTGGTAGATACGCTGGAGGGTAGGGATAGGATACAGAGGGACCTAGAAAAATTAGAGGATTGGGCCAAAAGAAATCTGATGACGTTCAACAAGGACAAGTGCAGAGTCCTGCACTTAGGACAGAAGAATCCCATACACTGCTACAGACCAAATGGCTAGGCATGCAGGAAAGGACCTAGGGGTTACAGTGGACGAGAAGCTGGATATGAGTCAACAGTGTGCTCTTTGTTGCCAAGAAGGCTAACGGCATTTTGGGCTGTATAAATAGGGGCATTGCCAGCAGATCGAGGGACGTGATCATTCCCCTCTATTCGACATTGGCGAGGACTCATCTGGAGTACTGTGTCCAATTTTGGGCCCCACACTACAAGAAGGATGTGGAAAAATTGAAAAGAGTCTGGTGGAGGGCAACAAAAATGATTAGGGGCTGGAGCATATGACTTATGAGGAGAGGCTGAGGGAACTGGGATTGTTTAGTCTTCAGAAGAGAAGAATGAGGGGGGGTTTGATAGCTGGTTTCAACTTCCTGAAAAATGGGTTCCAAAGAGGATGGATCTAGACTATTCTCATTGGTACCAGATGACAGAACAAGGAGTAATGGTCTCAAGTTGCAGTGGGGGAGGTTTAGGTTGGATATTAGGAAAAACTTTTTCACTAGGAGGGTGGTGAAGCACTGTAATGGGTTACCTAGGGAGGGGGTGGAATCTCCTTCCTTAGAGGTTTTTAAGGTCAAGCTTGACAAAGCCCTGGCTGTGATGATTTAGTTGGGGATTGGTCCTGCTTTGAGCAGGGGTTTGGACTAGATGACTTCCTGAGGTCCCTTCCAACCCTGATATTCTATGATTCACCTGAGCACCTTGCAGTCCTGCATTAAGCAACCTGACTCACCCCGTCACATGTGGTTCATTCTCTCTTTAGGGAGACCTGTGTGTGTAGCAGAGGGCTGGGTGGTGGCAGGGTTGTGTTTTAAATGTCCACACTGCTCTGTGTTTATCTTTGAGGAGGCAGGCCGTAGAAGTGCCTCTTGACTGGAATGGAATTTGGGAAGGTTTGTTATGGTCTTTAGTGCCTGGGGGAGATCATGCCACAGTCTCACACCAACCCCAGCCCACTACCTCCTGCTTTCAGTGTGCTCTGGGAAGGGGAATCCCATTCCATCTGGTTAAATATTTGATGCTGAGATTTCGTGGCAAACCTCCCTCCTCTGCCTTCCTTGGAGGCCCCTCAGTAAAGTGGCCAGATACCCCAGTGCTAATGGGACTGCCACACAGACTCTTCTGTTCGCCACCACGTGTACAGTGTGAATAATTGCACCCTTTCTCCAAATGTTGATTTCTTTCCTTTTGTTGGAAAGGCATTCTCAGACTGACTGCCACGGAAGCAGTGACTCTCTGATCATGTGCTGAACTAGAGATGAGGTCACACAAGAGCCAGGGCCGAGGTCTGGTACAAAGATGGGATAAAGCACTCTGGCAGTGTTTGGGTGGCACTGTGTTTGGTGGACCACTAGCTCAACTGGATATATAGAATAAAGCTGCTACTTCTTCACGTCCATATTTGTAATGGGCCTGAGCTGGGAATTTGGATCTAGAGCTGAACTTTTCCATTGTTCAGAGAGGCTAGGATTCAACTTATGGAAACAGGCCTGAGCCAGAAGGTTCAGACTTGCATCTGGATCACGATCAGAATTTCCCAGAGTTCTGAAGGGCTTCTCTCTCATTCCTACTAGGTGAGATTCTCAGCTCTGACAGAGCATTTTTCCTGAAATCTGCCCCTTCACAGGGCTAATTCCCAAGTTCCTGCCTGCCTCGGACCTGCAGCAAGCATAACTTGACTGGACCAGAGATTCTGGGCCACTGCATCATGTGTTAATTTCATTCTTCCAACGATCCATCTAAGGCTACATCCAACACTCCTAGCCCTACAATCCTGCTAGAGGTAGGTGTGGGTGTGAAGATTCCTCTTCCATCAGACACAATGAGAAGCCCATGACTTATATCTGGCTAGCACTTGTTATGCCTATAATCAGTAAGCACTTGTAGCCTGATTTTCAGAGTTGATGAGCACCTACAAATCCCCTGGAAACCAATGGGAGCTACTGATCCTCATCACGTTTGCAAGCAGGCCATTGCTGTACAAGACAGACCTGGCACTGACTGAGACGCCTCACAATTACCCTGAATGATGGCCAAGGAGCCCAAGGAACGGCTTTCCTTTAGTATGAAACCAAATTGCTTCCCAGAACCCCAATTTCAAAACCCGGTTCAGAAGGGAACTAGGGCAGGCCTGGTAGAGCATCCTGAGCAACACCAGCATTCGGATGTTCTGTGCCTAGCTTGTGTTGCATACCCATGTGACAGTCTTGGAAATGCAGTGAGCTTCCAGCAGAATAGCCAGCCTCCCCTCTTGTGCAAGCCCACTAATAAGCTGGGGCCAGTATGACTGCATCATTGGTGGGGATAGTGGGAGCAGACCAGGTATCTAATCGGTCATTTCCACCTCTGATTTCTATAACAAGTTCATAATTTCCTTTTCTGACCTCCATTCAGGAAATGCTGAGCCATGGATTAAGACCACAAGAAGCCACGTTGTCCACAGAGACTCACTGCTTTCAGTGACCGTGTTTTGAAAGCCCAAATTTAGCTAAGGTCCACATCGTGCTGGGATCGATAGTTATCAAATACCCCTGTCCTATCCACCTGGCCAGGGGTGAAAGTAACTGAGGACACTTACCGGTATGGGGGGGGGGGTGGTTCTGGCCCCCAGAAGGGGCAGGGCCTTGGGCGGAAGGTGCAGGGCTGGGGGTCAGCATCCCCCAGCCAGCCCTTGGCCCACGCCGCCTGGGGTTCCCATGTTGATTTAAAGGGCCCAGAGCTCCAGACACCGCTACCTAAGCTGGTAGAAATAATCTTAGGGGGGGTTTCATATGGATCCACACATCATGTGGGTCCCCACATCTGTACCCCTGACAAGGGTTCCCTCCTCACTTTGAACTCTGGGGTACAGATGTGGGGACCCACATGAAAACCCCCCTAAGCTTATTTCTACCAGCTGAGGTTTAAAACTTCCCCAAAGCACAAATTCCTTCCTTGCCCTTGGTATCGCTGCCACCACCAAGTGATTTAAACAGACATTCAAGGAGGGCCACTTGGATATCCCTCCAAGCCCCTACACCCCCTTTCCTGGGGAGGCTTGAGAATAATATCCTAACCAATTGGTTACAAAGTGAGCACAGATCAACCCCCCTGGGTCTTTAGGACACTGAAAAACAATCAGGTTCTTAAAAGATGTTTATTTAAAAAAAAAAGATAAAAGAATCACCTCTGTAAAATCGGGATGGAAGATAACTTTACAGGGTAACAAAAAGATTCAAAACACAGAGGATTTCCCCTCTAGGAAACACTTTAAAGTTACAAAAACAGGGATAAACCTCCCTCTTAGCACAGGGAAAATTCACAAGCTAAAACAAAAGATAATTTAATGCATTTCCTTGCTATTACTTACTATTTCTGTAATATTAGATGCTTAGTTCAGATATGACTTAGAGAGATGTATTTTCCCTGCCCTGCTTCCTCGCTGACCTGGAGAGAACAAAGGAACACAAAACAAAAAACCTTCCCCCCACAGATTTGAAAGTATCTTCTCCCCTTATTGGTCCTTTTGGTCAGGTGCCAACCAGGTTATCTGAGCTTCTTAACCCTTTATAGGTAAAGGAGGTATTAACCCTTTACAGGGTAAGGAGGGATTTTATGCTACCTTTAGCTGTATGTTTATGACACGCCCTCCAAATCACAGACGGTGCTGGACAGCCTGCTCTACACTGGCTGTGATTTCTTCCTGGAGCTCTAGGAGAAAACAGAATTAATAAGACACATGCACGTCTAGATATACTACTGATTATATAAAACCTAACAATATTTTCCACATTTCAAGGACGATTTTAACCTGGGAAACTTTCATGGGAGAGTGCATCAGCCACTTTGTTAGAAGCTCCTGAAATGTGTTGTATTTGAAAATCAAAATTTTGGAGAGCTAAACTCCACCGAAGAAGTTTTTTGTTATTGTCCTTGACGGTATGAAGCCACTTCAGCGCATCATGGTCTGTTTGCAGGTGGAGGCGCCATCCCCAAACATAGGGGCGTAGCTTCTCCTGGACGTATACAATGGCGAAACATTCCTTTTTGCTGCTTGACCAGTGGCGTTCCCTCTCAGACAGTTTTTTGCCGAGAAACACGAAAGTGTATATGACAAGGTTAAGGGTTGACTTGATTAGAGTCTATAAGTACCAACACGGGGAACAAATATTTAATAATGGGCTCTTCAATCTCGCAGGGAAAAATCCAACACGATCCAATGGCTGGAAGTTGAAGCTAGACACATTCAGACTAGAAATAAGGTGTAATTTTTTAACACAGAGAGCAATTAACCACGGGAACAACTTACTAAGGGTCGTGGTGGATTCTCCGTCACTGACAATTTTTAAGTTAGGATTGGCTGTTTTTCTAAATGATCTGCTGTAGGGATTATTTTTGGGGAAGTTCTCTGGCCTGTGTTATACATGAGGTCAGACTAGATGATCACAACAGTCCCTTCTGGCCTCAGAATCAATGAAAGACAACAGATGTATGCAACAAACAAACAATGATGAGGGCGTAAGGTAATTGTGATACGATGGTACGCAGTGGTCTGAGCACATCATCTGCTCAGCCATTGTTGAGCGTTCTGTGGGCATCGCAACAGAAAGGAGTTTAAATAGAGGGATTAGAAGGCGTATTTGAAGCAATAAGGATTAACATCTCCTGGATCAACCCGAAATAAAGGAACCTAATTCTCTCATCTATTGTGGGGGAGGGGGTCACGTTCTGAGGTCCCCTCAAAAGAGCCACAGGAATCCAGATCCCTTGATCTACTATGTTCTACCTTGTTCCACCACTGGGGATGGTTTTTCAAAGGTCACGTATGGTTAAATATCATGCAACTAGACTCTCATAGTCACCAGCACACACATAGTTAAGAAACAGTGGTTACCGCAGGTTGGGAACCCAAATATTTGTGTAAAGGATACAGCCTAAACAGGAGTCTATTTTCCAGGAGTACAAGAGAAGGCTGCTTTGTGGTTAAAGGATAAGCACTGGGGCACAGGATTCTGGGTTCTATTCCTGGCTCTATCCAGAGCCAAGTCAGTTGACCTCAGTTTCCCCATTTATAAAATGCAAATAGCACCAGTCCCCTCCCAAAGATGTTCTGAAGATAGAAGATGTTAGTTAATGTGTATCATACCGGGGTGGAAAGTGCCATAGAAAGACTAATGGCCAGAGCGTCGGTTGATGTAAATTGCCCAATGACATCAGTCGAACTACACTGATTTACATCAGGGTCTGGCTCCAAATACTCTTTGGAGCATCTGTCATGCTGAACTCACATATTTATGCAACAATGGAAGTGGTAGGACAGGCCAAGCCCTGCTCAGCAAGGGGGATAAAGATGTGGCTTCAGAATGTAGGGCAAGTGGGGTTGCTTCAGCAGACTGGGCAAGCACAACGCTTGGGGCTTCACCACCAGGACACTGGGCATCTTCAAATCACAGTGTGGCCTGGGTATTTTTTTTGCCACAGATAGTCCCTGAGCCAAAAGGTCACATGTCAGCACATACTAGTTACAGTGCAGCTACAGGTAGCCTCTGGGAGGGTGGATGCCATTTCAACCATGATGTGGATTAGGTGATTGTGTAGAAAGAGGGATAGAAAGTGACTGCCCTGATGGTATCATACCAGTGGGGGGCACTGCACACTGTCTTAGAATTGGACCCAGAGTTGCATTTGCTAGCAGTTACCATGGGATCCAAACAGTGTGCTGAATCAGGGCAGAAATTTTTCATCTGGCTTCTCACTGGGACACGAGATCAACCAGAAGGCCCATGGCCAGGCCCAGCTGGAAAGATGGCCTTGTGGTACAGCACTGGAGTAGGACTCGCACAATTAGGGTTCCTTTCCCAGCTCTGCCACAGACTTCCCAGGTGACCTTGAGCATGGGTAATGCTGTTGAAAGCACCTAAGTGCCATCGAATGTCAAGTTCTTTAGAGAATTGGACCCTTTCTGCCAGCTGCCACACGGCTTAAAACATTTTTTCCTCAGGAACAAGCTGTGATGGAAATGTGCTTTTTGACAAAATGAAAACTTGCACGAGAAAATTTCCATTTTCAGCCAATAGTTTGTGGGGTTTTGTCAAAAACCAACATTTTTTGATGCGTGAAAAATGGAAAATGGGGCATTTGCTGACAAAAACCCAGAAAATGTAGAGTAAAACACCAAGAAAACATAAAACATGTTTGTTTTCTTTGAAATTTTTCACCAAAAATAAGCTACCTTTTCTGACCAGGGCTAATGTTAATGCATTGTGTGTCCGTCTTGTCTATTTAGATCCCAAGTGTTTGGGGGCAGGGCTTTTTTCTTCCTATATGTCTGTTGAGCCCCAATCTTGGTGAGGGCTATTGCAATAGAAATTATGACAAAAGAACAGGTGAGAACAGCTGGGTTGAACTGCAGGGTTCATTGCAAGAGCAGCAGTCAAAAAGGCATTTGTGATTCTAGGCTGGAAATGAAAAAGAGCATCATGGGAGCTATCAACAGGGAAAATGCCTTGCCTGTAGTCCTCTCCTTGTCAGCTGCTGTGATCCACAGAGAGACATCCAACCCCTTGCCAGGCCTCTGCCACTCTAGCTAATGATATGGCACCAAAGAAATATATTTTCTAAATGGGCTATTTGCTTTCCTTTACCATTCAACATAAACACGGCATTTTGTCTACTAGCAAAGATGCACTCTTGCTTTTATAAGCCATCTTAAGCACCACTTTTTACATCAATGACTTTAAATGAAAAAAGAAAGCTCTTTTGAATACAAATGTGGCATTTACTTCCTTAATGCCTCTCTTGTGCAAAGCTACCTCCAAACCCATCAGAGACACTTTAATATATTGAACAGAACTCCCTTCATTTTGATGCTAATGCAGCATTTCATGCAGATAATGTGCTTGGATCATGCACTGAAATACATTAAAGGTGAAATCTAGAGCTTTGGAAAACCCGCCTGGCGAGAAAGCTCTCTTTCCTTTCCGTTTGTGCCACTGCAAGCGTAGACACATACTGCCAAAGCATCTCAGTCCTGACCCACAGCCCACAGCTCTATCCTGATCTGCAGCACACCTTACTATCATAGTGCTGGGCCTTCTCACAGCTCTACCAATGGCCCTCAATCATACCTGGTAGTGCCCCCTGATATTTCTGTCCGGGACCCACTTCCTCCAACAATAGTCGTAGCACCTTGGTCCTGATTCACAGCACCCCCCACTATCCAATTCATGGAGCATGTGGCACAGCACTGCCAATGCACCACATTGGTCCGGATGCACAATGACCCAGGCTATCCCAGTTGTGGGACCTCACACAGCCCTGCTGAAGCTTCTCATTCCTGGCCTGTAGTGCTCTTTATTACAGTCCTTATTATCAAACACTAGAAAACCTGCTGTAGGGAAGAGTTCTCCCTTTGCATGAAGATGGACTGGATGATCTAACAAAGTTTTTCATCTCTAACTTTTATGAGTCTATGATTCCTAGCGCCCTTCACAAAACCCCTCAGTAGAGACCCTCAGCACTGCTTACCATTCCAACCCTGGACAGCATCACTCTTCTGAGCTCTGAAATGCACTAAGTCCTGATCACTACTGACCTTATTCCAGTTCTGGGTCTAAACACCATTCTTTTCATTGCTGTGACTTAGTGCTCACTGCTTCTAGTGCCAGGCTGCAGACTAAATAAGCCCAGTTCCCTCAGTAAGTCATGTGCCCCAGTCCCCTAATCATTTCGTTGCCCTCCGCTGAACTCTCTCCAATTTGTCCACATCCTTTCTGTAGTGGGGGGCCCAAAACTGGACACAATACTCCAGATGTGGCCTCACCAGTGCCAAATAGAGGGGAATAATCACATCCCTCGATCTGCTAGCAATGCTCCTACTTATGCAGCCCAAAACTCTGTTAGCTTTCTTGGCAACAAGGGCACACTGTTGACTCATATCCAGCTTCTTGTCCACTGTAACTCCTAGGTCCTTTTCTGCAGAATTAATGCTTTATGCAGCAGGAAGCCATGTAAGCAGAGAGATTCCTTTAAAGCATGGGACTCCAACATGTGCTTAAGGAGCCATACATGGAGTTTGAAGTTTCACTTTGTTGTTCTCAAGAGCGAATGTGTTAAGGAGCAAATGTTTATTTGATTATGGATTGAGACTGCACGAGAGATCTGTGTCTGCATGACATCAGAGAGAGGTGGATCTGAAGGCACATGAGCAGTGTTGGGTTTACAATGGCACCAGCGGCTCCATGGAGCCGGGCCCATGCTCAGAAAGGGCCCCAGCCTGCTCCACTTGCACTGCGCCCCGAGACCCCGCCAACTCGCTGGCTCCCCACAGCTCATCACTAGCTTCTCAGGCCGAGGGCTCCTCTCCGCCCCCTGGCCCCAACCCCTGCTCCTCTCTGCCCCCTGTCCCCACCTCCCTGCTCCTCTCTGTCCCCTGGCTGGATCTCAGCGCCGCTCTGGCTCTGGGTATGGCCTGTCTCCCCGGAGCTGAGTTGCCGGGGACTGGTGCAGAAGCCTGGCCAGTCTCAGCCAGGTGTGTGTGTGGGGGTGACAGTGTGGGGGGCTTTCCTGAGCCCCTCCAGGCAAGTGGGCCCTGAGGGAGCCCGGGCGGAACAGGCCCTGGCCTGGCTGATCGCTGCACTCCCGAGAGGCTGGAGCGATTCCTGGCCCCGGGACCAGCCCCGGGACCAGCCCTGGCTGCGCTGCCGGGTCAGCCCAGCAGACACAGTCACCTCCCAGCAGGGCCGGTGAGTGCGGCCAGGAGGCAGGGGGTGGCGAGTGGGTCTCTGGGGGGTGCTGGGCTGTGAGGTGACGGGGAAGATCTGTGTGTGTTGGGACACTAGGGAATGGAGCTTCTCTGTGGGGTTCTGGGCAGTTGCAGTGGGCAGGGCTGTCCTTAGGGCACCAGAAAATTTGGGCCACCACTGGGACAGCAGGTAAGAGCAGGTCGGCTCCCGCACACCCAGCACGCGCTGCTGTCTCCTTAGGCAGGGGCCGTATTCCCAGAGCCGAATGCACCAGCGGGCGCATTCTGTGTGAGGGAGAGGGTACATGGGTCTCTGTGGTGAACTGTGACTCTCCGCCGCCGTGAGACGGGCTGGGCGGCTCAGTATCCTTTGGTGCCTCGTCTCTCCCTCCCGGGCTGCGAGCCCCGGCTGCCGCAGTGTCTGCTGCATACGAAGCTCAGTGTGTGTCAGCATTGGGGGGGGGAGGGGTCTTCTGGGGGTCTGCGGGCGAGGGTGGTGGCTGTGCCCCAACTCAGGCATAGGGGCCCCAGTTTAATAATACTGTGTAGGACCCCATAAATCCTAAGGTCAGCCCTGGTGGTGGGGCTGTGGGCAGGTGGGCGCTGGGTGAGGGTATGTGTGCATGAAATGCCGCCTAATAGACCTGCTAGAGGAAAAGATTAGAGGGCTCCAGATGCAGGTAGATACTATGGTAGAGTTTAGAAGGGGATTCGAGCAGCTAATGGAGCAGAAGCAGGGTGTGGCAGAAGGGGAATGCTCAGGGGTGCAGGTGGAAGCACAGGCAATGGTCTGTGAGGGGGGAAGGTCAGAGGCAGAGCAAGATCAGTGGAAGCATGTGACTGTGAGGAGCAGGCCAAGGAAAAGGAGGGCTAGTGAGGGGGAAATAGAACTCAGGAACAGGTTTGAGTGTTTGGATAACGAGGAAGAGAGGCAGCAGGTGGTAACTGATGGTGGGAGGCAGAGGAAGAAGAGAAGAGCGGCTAGTCCGATAGAGAGAGGGCAGGAGTTGATGGAGACAGCACCTATACCAGGCCCCAGTAGGATAGAGGATGGCACTAGGGGGACTATAAGGGAAAATAGAGAGACACAAGAGGTACGACTACAGGGGACAGGGGATAGATTTGTACAGAGTACTGTCACCAGGCAAAGGCAGGTTTATGTGATTGGAGACTCCTTGCTGAGGAGGTTGGACAGGCCTGTGACCAGAGCGGACCCTGAAAACAGAAGGGTGTGCTGTCTGCCGGGCGCTAAGATAAGGGATGTGGACCTGCGGTTGAAAAGGATCCTAAAAGGAGCAGGTAAGAATCCTTTGATCATCCTTCACGTAGGAACGAATGACACGGCTAGGTTCTCGCTAGAGAGAATTAAGGGAGATTATGCCAGGCTGGGGAAGACGCTTAAGGAAGTGGAGGCTCAGATTATCTTTAGTGGGATTCTGCCTGTTCCAAGAGAAGGACAGCAAAGGGCTGACAGAATTATGAGGATAAATAGCTGGCTAAGGGAGTGGTGCTATAAGGAGGGCTTTGGGATGTATGGCCACTGGGAGGCTTTCGGGGACAGACAGCTGTTCTCGCGGGATGGACTTCACCTGAGTAGGGAAGGGAATAGACTTCTGGGAGGGAGGCTGGCTCATCTCATCAAAAGGGCTTTAAACTAGGAACTTGGGGGAGACGGTTGGGAGATGTTCAGTTAATCTCCACGCCAGATTCCAACACTGAAAAGGAGTGTGAGGAGATAAGCACAGACATAGGTAGGGGTAGGGAATTGGACATAAGAAAGAGGGGGCAGATGGACAGCATGGGGTCCGTTCCACATTGCATAACTAATGGGAGAAAGGATAGACAGCATACGGTAAGATGTTTATACACCAATGCGAGAAGCCTAGGTAACAAAATGGAGGAATTGGAGCTCCTGGTCCAAGAAATGAAACCTGATATCGTAGGAATAACCGAAACGTGGTGGAACGGTAATCATGACTGGAGTACAGGTATGGAAGGGTATGTGCTGTTTAGGAATGACCGGAAAAAAGGTAAAGGTGGGGGAGTGGCATTATATGTCAATAATGAGATAAAATGTAAAGAAATAATAAGTGATGGGATGGATAAGACAGAGTCTGTATGGGCAATAATTACACTGCATAAAAGAACTACTAGAGCCTCCCCCGAGATAGTGCTTGGGGTGTGCTATAGACCGCCGGGATCTAGCCTGGAGGCGGACAAAGAACTACTTAACGTTTTTAGGGAAGTAAAAACTGATAAGAACTGTGTCATCATGGGGGATTTTAACTTCCCAGATATAGATTGGGTAACAAATGCTAGTAACAATAATAGGGCTCAGATGTTCTTAGACGTGCTAGCAGATGAATTCCTTCATCAAGTAGTAAGTGAACCGACGAGGGGGGATGCCATTTTAGATTTAGTGCTGGTGAGTAGTGAGGACCTCGTTGAAGAAATGGTTGTAGGGGACAACCTTGGCTCGAGTGACCATGAGCTAATTCAGTTTAAACTTAATGGAAGGATTAACAGAAATGATACTGTGACTAAGGTTTACAATTTCAAAAAGGCCAACTTTAATAAATTAAGGCAACTACTTAGGGAAGTGGATTGGGCTAACATACTTAGGGATCTAAAGGCAGATGACGCCTGGGATTATTTCAAGCAGAAGTTGCATGAGATGTCTGAGGCCTGTATCCCGAGAAAGGGAAAACGATTAGTGGGCAGGAGATTTAGACCTAGCTGGATGAGCGGGAGTCTCAAAGGGGCGATTAAGAAAAAACAGAAAGCGTACAGAGAATGGAAGAAGGGAGGGATCAGCAAGGAAACCTACCTTAGTGAGTTTAGAGCATGTAGGGATGCGGTGAGAAAGGCCAAAAGCCGTGTAGAGTTGGACCTTGCGAGGGGAATTAAATCCAATAGTAAGAGGTTTTATAGCCATATAAATAGGAAGAAAACAAAGAAAGAGGAAGTGGGACCGCTGAAGAATGTGGATGGAGTGGAAATCAAGAATAATCTAGGCATGGCACAATATCTAAATGAATATTTTGCTTCGGTCTTTAATAAGGCTAATGAAGGGATTAGGAATAGAGGGAGTAGGACAGAGGGGAATAGAGGAGGGGGGATAGACATTACAGTATCAGAGGTGGAAGCCAAACTTGACCAGCTAAACGGGACTAAATCGGGCGGACCGGATGATATTCATCCTAGAATATTGAAGGAACTGGCGCGAGAAATTGCGAGCCCCTTGGCGACAATTTTTAATGAATCTGTAAACTCGGGGGTGGTACCGTTGGACTGGAAAATAGCTAATGTGGTTCCTATTTTCAAGAAGGGGGAAAAAAGTGACCCGGGTAACTACAGGCCTGTTAGTTTAACTTCTGTAGTATGTAAGGTCTTGGAAAAAATTTTGAAGGAGAAAGTAGTTAAGGACCTTGAGGTGAATGGCAATTGGGACAGATTACAACATGGGTTTACAAAAGGCAGGTCGTGCCAAACCAACCTGATCTCCTTCTTTGAGAAAGTAACAGACCTCCTAGATAAAGGAAATGCGGTGGATCTAATATACCTCGATTTTAGTAAAGCGTTTGATACGGTTCCGCATGAGGAATTATTGGTTAAATTGGATAAGATGGGGATCGATAGGAAAATCCAGAGGTGGATAAGGAACTGGTTAAAGGGGAGACTGCAGCGGGTAGTACTGAAAGGTGAACTGTCAGATTGGAGGGAGGTCACCAGTGGGGTTCCTCAAGGTTCGGTTCTGGGTCCGATTTTATTTAATCTATTCGTTACTGACCTCGGAACCGAATGTAGGAGTGGGCTGATAAAGTTTGCGGATGACACAAAGTTGGGAGGCATTGCCAACTCGGAGAAGGATCGGGATATTCTGCAGGGAGACTTGGATGACCTTGTAAATTGGAGTATTAGTAATAGGATGAGATTTAATAGTGAGAAGTGTAAGGTGATGCATTTAGGGATGACTAATAAGAATTTCAGTTATAAGCTAGGGACGCATAGGTTAGAAGTGACTGAGGAGGAGAAGGACCTCGGAGTCCTGGTTGATCGCAGGATGACTATGAGTCGGCAATGCGACGTGGCTGTGAAAAAAGCTAATGCGATCTTGGGATGCATAAGGCGAGGTATTTCTAGTAGAGACAAGGAGGTGCTGCTTCCGTTATACAAGGCGCTGGTGAGACCTCACTTGGAGTACTGTGTGCAGTTCTGGTCTCCTATGTTCAAAAGGGATGAACTGAAACTGGAACGGGTACAGAGAAGGGCAACTAGGATGATCCGAGGAATGGAAAACCTTTCCTATGAAAGGAGACTCGAGGAGCTTGGTTTGTTTAGCCTAACCAAAAGAAGGCTGAGGGGGGATATGATTGCTCTCTTTAAATATATCAAAGGGATAAATACCAGGGAGGGGGAGGAATTATTTCAGCTCAGTGCTAATGTGGACACGAGAACGAATGGATATAAACTGGCCGTGGGGAAATTTAGGCTTGAAATTAGACGAAGGTTTCTAACAGTCAGAGGGGTGAAATTTTGGAACAGCCTTCCGAGGGAAACGGTGGGGGCGAAAGACCTCTCTGGCTTCAAGATTAGGCTAGATAAGTTTATGGAGGGAATGGTTTGATGGGATTACGTGATTCTAATCAATTAGGCAATAACGGCCATCGCTGGTAAAATGAGGGTCTGGCTAGAGAATCTTGCCTGTATGCTCGGGGTTTTGCTGATCGCCATATTTGGGGTCGGGAAGGAATTTTCCTCCAGGGTAGATTGGCAGTGGCCCTGGAGGTTTTTCGCCTTCCTCCGCAGCATAGGGCAGGGGTCGCAAGCTGGAAGATTCTCTGCGACTTGAAGTCTTTAGATCACGATCTGGAGACTTCAACAGCAGAGCTAAGGGAAAGTGGGGGGGTCAGCTTTTGTGGCCTGCATCATGCGGGGGGTCAGACTAGATGACCATATTGGTCCCTTCTGACCTTAAAGTCTATGAGTCTATGAGTCTATGAGGGTGGTGTTGTGCAGGGTGCTGTGCATTTGTGGGGCGGGTGGGGGAGGTGCTGGGCATAGCAGGTTTGGGGGGGCTCTGGCCATAGGGAATTGGGGGTTCCGGTGTTGGCCAGGGGACCTGTGTGGCGCAGCATGGGCCCGCCTCCAAGGGGAAGGGGAACCTGGCAGCACAGGGCCAGGTGGGCCACTATGCATCTGGCAACTGCCGGTTTGTAAACAGTGCCCCTGTTATGCCAGGCCCCATTGCCTCTGGCTGGCCCCTCGCTCTGGGGACCGACCCCCCGCGCCAGGCTCCATTGCTTCCATGGGGGCCCACAAATATGTTTGGCGCTGGGCCCAGAAAACATTCATCCGGCCCTGCACATGAGGGCAATAGGAAGTGTAGGCAAGATATGGGCCTCATGTCTTCTATTCCACTTCCACTTTCTTGATGGGTCATAATCCTGGTGTGTTTTTTCCCCACAGGGGAGGAATCCTCCCAGCCTTCTGAAGGCCTCTCTTCCTCCTCCATCTCCAAGGCATCACCTAATCTTAACAACCCATGCAGCTGGTGCAACATCCCTACTTCCACCAGCCAGTGAAGGTTTGCTGCAGAGACACCACGCATTGGGATTCCCATGGGACAGTCCTGAATCGGAGGGAGGCATCCTGCACCATGCCAGGTAGAACCAAATACTCTGCTGGTGTAACTGGGCAGAATGCCGGGGAGGTCAGTGGGGCTGCACTCACTCAATCTGAGGACTTGGCTCTGAGAGTGAGGATGAGAACATGTTATGGAGGGGGGGATTTACCCCCTGTGGTAGTGGCCCTTTGCAATATGGTAACACTGCTTGGAATCAGGTGCTGCAGCATGTCCCCTTTGCTCCTTAGATCCCATCTTTCCGGGCGGTAATTCTAGGTCATTACAAACTCACCCCCCTTCCACTGCAGCTCAGCATGCTGCCCCCAGAGCACTCCTAGCCTTGGACAGGATGGGAATGTAGTTTCAGACTCAGGGCTTGGCTACACTTGCGAGTTACAGCGCAATAAAGGAGCTCCGGGCACCCTAGCGCACTCCCCGTCCACACTGGCAAGGCATATAGAGCGCCTGGACTCCGCGGCTACAGCGCTGCTGGTACTCGACCTCTGCGAGAGGAATAACATTTGCTGCACCTTGGCTACAACGCACGGCGTCAGTGTGAACGAGGTGTTGGGTTACTGCGCTCTGATCGGCCTCCGAAAACGTCCCATAATCCCCTTAAGTCAAGTGGCCACTCTTGTCATTGTTTTGAACTCCTGTAGGAATGCGGAAATGCCCTTTCAAAACTCCGTTTCTGACAGCCGGCATGCAAGCCGTTACTGTGGAATGCAGTGAGTGAGAGAGAGAGGTGGGGGGGGGAAACGGGGGGGGGTCTGCTGCTGTCTGAACTTACAAGACAGCATGCTGACATGCTCTCAGTCCCCCAAAACCCCACACTCTCTCCCCCCACATACACACAACACACTCCCTGTCACACTCCACCCCACCCACCCCCATTTGAAAAGCATGTTGCAGTCACTTGCATGCTGGGATAGCTGCCCATAATCCACCGCTCCCAATGCCGCTGCAAGTGCTGCAAATGTGGCCACACCAGTGTGCAAGCAGCTGTCAGTGTGGACAGACTCCAGCGATTTCCCTACTGCGCTCTCCGAAGGCTGGTTTAACTCACAGCGCTCTACATCTGCAACTGTAGCCATGCCCTCAGTCCTAACTCTGTGGGACTTGCCTCTCCATCCCCACCAGCTCTATGCCTGTGTGAACACCCTGAAACCCCTGGAGTTACACTGACGTGTAGCAGGGAACTGGCCTTGGGTGCTGCTGCCGCCTCAGTTGCCCTTTGCTATTGCCCTTCCTCCAGAGCTCACTGTCCTTTCTCATGACTTCCCCAGATCAGGCTTCTCACCAGAGTTGGCTAGGAAACTAAATTTCACTTCTGAAAAAAACCCTGGGAGTCTGGAAAAAACTTTTCCTCCTGAATCAAGCTAAAAAATAAAATTAAAAAAAAAAGCCCAAACCTCACCAAAGTTCCTAGACGTGGCATTTTGCAATGTTTTGTTTTGGAAACCCCAGGCCGTTCCCTCAGCAGGAACACTGGGGTGTTTCCAAAGTGAAATATTCTCCTATTGAGCTTTGGAACTCCAGCTCCACGCCAGCCCTCCAGGTGAGTTGCTGGGGAGCCAAATCTCCCAGCTCCTAGGTGCCTAGAATCCCTGAAAACCTGAGCTCCCAGCAGCCCACCAAGAAGCTTGGGAGTCTAGCCTCTCCACTGGCCCCACAGCCAGGCTGCTGAGGAACCTAGACCTGGGGAGACACACAGATGAGCTGGCAGGAAAACTGCTTCATGTCCATCAGAAGAGTCGTGGGAATCACTACATTCCTTACAGAACATTTCACCTTCAACAAAACAGGATTTTCTGAGGGGGAACTGTCTAACCAGCTCTGCTTCTCATCCTGCCGGCTCCCTCCCATACCTCCTGGCTAGGAACTCTGGAGAGGGGTGAGCTGCCCTCTTTTGTAGGGACGCATAGCTCCCGAATCGCCAGCCCACAGATGCGGCACACTGTGTCTGTGGGTACGAGGCAGGAGTGGCCTTCACCCCAGCGTCTGTGATTAGGAAACTTATTTGGCTGACTTGATCATCACCCTCGCAGCTTGCTTTCACGTGCACAAGATATGGGTTTGTTATCTTATGTTGTTGTACACTGTACACTCCTCCTATGCGCAAGAATTTAACCACTTAGAAGTGTTGTAAGCAGGGAAGGAGAAAGAATAAAAACCCCAGGAAAGATTGCCTGGGAGGCTTTTGAGGCTTTTTGGCTTTTCGGCTACCACAACCTGGCTTTCTGTCTCCTTCCTTTTTCGTCGCCACACTCTTTCCCACAGGATCCCTCTGCAAAGCCCAGCCTTCTTTGCACTCCCCAAGCCTTCTCTCCCTGAAAGCTCTCTGAGCTCAGACTGCCCTTTATAACTCCCAGCAGGCCTGATTTGGAGTCATCTGCTCCCATCTTGTGACCCCTGAACTTATTCCCTTCACCTGGGGAGATGGTCTGAGCCTGGCATAAGTGCAGCTGAACCCCAACCCCCTTAAAGGTCAGCTCACCAGGTAACATGACCTAGAGCAGGTGTAACAAAGGGAAGGTTCTGTCTCCTGCACCGCACGGTGTTCTGTCTCCAGCCCGCGCCTTTGCATGCAATCTGCCTGCATGCCTCCATAATTAAGGCTGGAACCAGCAACCCCTTCCAATAATACTGTGTAGCGTGGAGCAATCTGAGCTGTGCTAGAGTACAGCAAATGTATTACATTATTGCCTAATGGTGCACTAATATATGTTATTATGCTAATGCAGCATTAACTGACACCTTATTGCTTGACTATTTATGTATATATAGACATGCAACACTCTTTTAATAACCTCTCAGTTTGGAGGAAGAGGGGAGAAGGAGGAAGACCCTTTGAACTTCCAAAGGAGTGCAGAGAAGCCCTACGACCCCTGGGAAGAAGATACTTCTGTTGCATGTGCAATGGCCACTTTGACAATTTGAGATGAACAAGCACATACATTGTCAAGGCTGATTCCCCACTCTGGTACTTTGAGTGGAGAAGATGGGGGCCCGCAAGGATTCTAAAAATTAATACTGGTCACTCCAGGCATGCATTAAACTCCCAAGGTTACAACTTTTCTCTGACCTTGGAAGGGTACATGTTGCCATCACCCAAGAACAAACCCCACCCCCTTTTGAGAACCCAGGAAGAAACACTTGGGAATTCCTTCCTGTGGGGTACCCTCAAGCACTTTTACCCTTTCCCAGGAAGAGCTGAGAAAAAAAACAAAGGAAATCAGCTGTTGCCACCAGCTAATTTAAACGACATATGCACAAACCCCTTAGGAGCACAAAAATCCAATCCTGTTTTTAAAAAAGGTAAAACAAATAGAAAGAAAATACATTTGGAATTTAGGCTTTTTGCTAAATTAAAAAAAACCCACAAAAAATAAGCATCAAGATAGCTCTCTTGAGGTCCAGCTTAAAGGTTACAAGCAAAACAAAAGCACCTGGGGTTAACACAGAGGAGTCCACAAGCCATAAAGAAATAAAAGAGATAAACCTAATTGCATCTTCCTAGACATTTCCTGATCTACTTACATATCTGGGGTTCCAACTGAGTAGTTTCTAGGTATGATTTGATGATTTTTCATACTTGGTGCAGGCTCTTACAAAATAATTCCAGCCCTGTCCCTGCTCTCCAGGAGAACAACACAGAAGACAAAGGGGAAGTTTTTTCCCAATTTTAAAAAGTTCTAGCCTTCCCATTGGCTCTTTTGGTCAGGTGCCCACTCCCTTCCTTTTACCTAGGGACTTTTTAAACCTTTACAGGTAAAGCAAGTAGAGAACAGCTACTAACAGGGGTTTTATAGCTAACTGGCTGGCTTGGTGTCCATAAAAGGGAGCTACCCCCCACACACACACACACCCTTCATTTATCACACACATGCATACTCCCATCCAAATGCTGATCTCATTTACTCTAGCGCAGGGGTTAGTAATCGATGGTCTGTGCGCCAAAGACGGCACGCAAGCAGATTTTT
>NW_020664418.1:6150942-6168509 GCF_002925995.2 Terrapene triunguis | reverse complement strand
GCCCGCTGCCGGCCTGGGTCGGCAGCGGGCTGAGCGGGGCCGGCGGCCCAGACCCCGGCAGCCACCAGTGTGCCATTAAAAATCTTGCCCGGCCCAACCTGCTCTTCTCCGCCCACCGCTCTCTTCTGCGGGCGCAGGGGGCAGAAGCTTGGTCCTGCTGGCTGCTGCTGCAGGGCAGCCTCCACTGGCAGCCAAGCTCCCTCCTCCCCTGCCTCTTCCCCCAGCGTGCTGGGTTCCTGCCCCTCCTCCTCTCCCTCCCTGCAGCTGAACAGCTGATGGTCCTGGAGAGGGAGGGGGAGAAACGGAGCCGGAACCGCAGCCACAGCGTGCTCGCTGCTCCGGAGAAGAGGCAGGGATGGGGTATTGGGGAAGGGGGTGGAATCAGGGCATATCCCCTCCAGCCCCTTGCTGTGAGCCGCTCAGGGCAGGGGGCTGGGAGCATCTCCACGACTCCAGCCCACACCCCCAGCCCCTTGCCCTGACTCCTGAACTCCCCACATCCCCCCAGCCCTCTGCCCTGAGCCCTACATCCCTCATCCCCCTGCCTTGACCCCTGCACCCCCATCACACACACCCAGCCCCCTGCCCTGACCCCTGCACCCCCCCATGACCCCAGCCCTGACTCCGGCACCCCACACACATACCCAGCTCCCCCACACTCCATGCCCTGACTCTTGCACCCCCCACATCCCCACCCCCACCCTGAGCATCAAACGGAAGCTCCTGCACACACACCCACACCCACATTCCCACCTGCACCCCTCACACCAAATGGGAGCTGCCCAGGTAAGCGCTCCACACCCAAACCTCCTGCCCCAACCCTAAGCCCCCTCCCTCATTCTAGCTCCTGGCCAGACCCTACACTCCAACCCCCAGCCTGCTCCTTCACCCCCAGCCCTGTGCTCAGTACACTCCCACCCTCAGCTCAGTGCAGAGAGAAAGGAAGAGAATGGGCTAAAACCAGGGAGAAGGTAGGTACCCACTCTATGTGGGCAGGGCCAGGACCCCAGACCGGCAGCGGGCTGAGCGGGGCCGGCAGCTGGGACCCTGGCTGTCAGGAGCCGGCGGACAGAACCCCAGACGGACAGCGGGCTGAGCGGCAGCGGACTGAGCCGCTCAGCCCACTGACGGTCTGGGGTCCCGGCCGCCGGTCCTGCTCAGCCCTCTGCCGGTCTGGGGTTCTGGCTGCCGACCCCTTGCCAGCCGGGGTCCCGGCCGCAGTCCACACTCAGCCTGCTTCCAGCCTAGGTGAATGGAACCCCAGGCTGGCAGTGGGCTGAGCGGGCCGGCAGCGTAAGCTCAGCATTTTAATTTAATTTTAAATGAAGCTTCTTAAACATTTTGAAAACCTTGTTTACTTTACATATGACAATAGTTTAGTTATATAATATATAGACTTATAGAGAGAGACCTTCTAAAAAACGTTAAAATGTATTACTGGCACGCGAAACATTAAATTAAAGTGAATAAATGAAGACTTGGCACACCACTTCTGAAAGGTTGCCGACCTCTGCTCTAGCGCAATCCCACAGACAACAGTGGGACAGATTCTTGGTCCCAGTATGGCCACTGTTTATCATTTTGGCAGTGCAAAAGGGCTGTAAAATTGTTCTACCTGTGCAGCTGAGGCTGCTCCATCTTGCACCAAGGGGGTAACCTGGTCCCAGGTTATGGGGTGTAAATGTGGCATACAGTCAGACTACAAATAAACAGCTTCCACACAGCTCAAGTTCCAGCTTTATTAGGTTTGTTTTCCAGGGACCACATCCTGCCTGGATCTCTGTACAGATTATAGGAGCTGAATAATCTACTGCAAGTAATCATACAATTACAGCACAGGAATGATTATGATAATACTTCTGAGCATGCCCAATGTAAATTAGAAGTTTCCAGAAAGCGGAGTACTCATTGAGCTGAGTACTCATGCAATTAAAAGTGCTGGGCCTTCTTTGCTAATCAGCTTGACTCACTAAACATTACAGGCCAAGCTCCCCAGGTGGAATAAATCAGCATTGCTCCAGTGAATACATCAACTTGTACTAACTGATGGTCTGGCCCTAGATCTGACAGGGATGGGTCATGTAGGGAGACTCACAAAGGAGACGTAGGTGCTGCAATGCTTACCTTCCAGGTGCTCTGCTGCCCAGCTGAGTTCACTGCCCTGTTAGGTGCCCAGGCTCCCAGGTGTCTGGTTTTCGACAGATGGCCTGGTGGCTCAGGTCAGCACCACTGACCGGGCAGTTACAAGTCTGGTCGGCAGTGCTGCATGGCTAAGGTAGGCTAGTCCCTACCGGTCCTGGCACTGTGCTGTGCCTCGGAAGTGGCCAGCAGGTCCGGCTCCTGGGCGGGGGGCCATGGGGCTCTGCGCACTGCCCCCGTCCTGAGCACTCGCTCCGCATTCCCATTGGCTGGGAACCACAGCCAATGGGAAGGGGGGAGGGGCGGTGGTGCCTGCAGGTGAGAGCAGCACGTGGAGCCTCCTTGCCCCCCCAACTAGGACCTGGACCTTCTGGCCGCTTCTGGAGCACAATGCAGTGCTAGGACAGGCAGGGCGCCTGCCTTAGCCCCACTATGCCGCTGCCCGAGGTAAGCCCATGCCCCAACCCTGAGCCCAAACCCCCTGTCCCAGCCCTGAAGCCCCCCAAACCCAGAGCCCTCTCCTGCAGCCCAAGCCTCTCATTCCTGGCCCCACCCCAGAGCCTGCACCCACAGCCAGAGCCCTCATGCTCCCTGCACCCCAACCCCCTACCCCAGACCAGAGCCCCTTGTCACACCCTGAACCCTCATCCCCAGCCTCACCCCAGAGCCTGCACCCCCACCTGGAGCCCTCACCCCACCTGCACCTCAACCCCATCCCTCAATCCACAGCCCCCACCTGCACCTCAACCCCATCCCTCAATCCACAGCCCCCTCCTGCACTCCAAATCCTTTGGCCCCACCCCCCAGCCTGGAACCCCCTCCTGCACCCCTAGCCCCTCATCCCTGGCCCCACCCCAGAGCCTGTACCCCTCCCACATCCCAACCCCCTGCCTCAACCCGTAGCCCCTTCCCAAATTCCAAATACCTCGGCCCCATCCTCCCCAGCCTGGAGCCCCCTCCTGCACCCCAAACATCTCATTTCTGGCCCCAGCCCAGAGCCTGCACTCCCAGTTAGAGCCCTCACCCCCTCCTGCACCCCAACCCCTCCCCCAGCCCAGTGAAAGTGAGTGAGGGTGTGGAAAAGCGAGTCACCAAGGGAGGGGGAATGTAGTGAGCGGAGGGTGGGGTCTCGGGGAATGGTAGGGCTAGGGTGTTCGGTTTTTGTGGGATTAGAAAGTTGGCAACCCGATGTTCATTGTATGGGGACAGTCATGCATCTAAGAAATGGCTTCAGTGGGGAACTACCTATGCACGCATGAAATGCAGAAGAAAGAGATGGGCCCAGATCCATAAAAGGAGGTAGGTGCTGAACTGCCAGGCCAGAGGGAACCATCTGGTTGTGACACCTCTCCTGGAGTTAGGCAGCTGAACCAGAGAGCCCCACCCCTATTATAGCCGATGGCCCAGCAGTTTGATTACTGATTACTCACGGGGGGGAGGGAGGAGAGGAGTCAGGTTCCAATCTTTGCTCCAATGACTAGTTAATTATGGATACACAGTGGAACAACTCTAACAGGAGCAATTGATAGAGTCCTATTCCTGGATGCCCCCGTAAACTGGTGGTTCAGGCCCTTACCTGGAGCAGGGGAGACCTGGATTCAATCCCTGCTCCACATCAAGCAGAGAGGGGCCTCAAACCTGGGTCTCCCACTCCCAGATGTGTGCCATAACTGCTGGGTTATTGGACAAACACATGGAGGGCTGCCCCCAGCTATCTTTTGTGCAGGTTAGGTGTGCTCAGTGCAAACCTATCAGATCGGGCCCCGCAAGCGAGATAGGCAGGGGAATGCCTAGCTGAAGGATCCTGCTAGGGAATAGGTTTAAGCTAGGGTGCCACCGAGGTCTGCGGTGGCAGGACCTCAGGGGTTTTGCACTTGCCTGCTGGCAGAAACGTAGGCCCCCGAGAACTTTACCAACAGGAATTTAGGCACCTGCAGGGTTAGGCAGCAGCTGAGCAGAAGTTTTGTGAATGAGAGTGGTGCCTACAAAGGCAGTTGGGTGCTTAAATCCCTTTGTGATTCTAGCCCGGAAAGTCTCATCTTCTTCCTCTGCACCCCCTGGGGCTGAGCTGGCTTTTACTCCCTCCTTTGAGTCCAGTGCTGAGCGCAGTGTGGCTAGAGCTAAGGATTGGGGCCAATAGGATTGCACTGGTGGAACAGCAGAAGTCAGCTAATAGAGTTGACTTTAAGCATATTGTGCACAGCATGCTCCATCTCATTTCATCCTAGGGGCTGCTTGGCAGCCACTCGACTGTCTCCTTGCCCAGAGTCAGGGGAAGAGGAGGTTTAAAGCAGATACTGCAACCTTGCTACTGTATTTTTGGCACTCATTGACCAGCCAAAAAGCAATCCTTGGGGTAGGGGGGATCATGTTTGTGAGTAATTACTGCTCCAAAACAAAATGGATTGGTCAAGCAAAGACCCTGGCTGGCAGGAAGCTCTGCCATGTTGGATCATGCCCCTGATTTTTGAGACCCTATGGAACAAACTTGGCCCTGTCTCTCTCTGAGCCAGATGTTTCCCCTTGGAAGGAAAAAATAAAAATAAAAATCCTGGAGCAGGAGAGTTCTTTCCTGGTGGTTTTATTTTTGTCTCCAAGGCAGGAATCCCCCACACCTCAACTTTACTGCACCCCGCCCTGCTGTGCTGCCATTATCTTCCCAAACTAAGGGGACTGCAGATGGGATCCACCTTGGAGGCCATCAGCACTGCTTCTAGTTCATCCCCCAGGCATGCTGAGAAAGAAGAGGGGCATTCCCTCACTGCAGGGACTGTCTGCTCAGAATGACCCACCCCTGCTGGCTCTAGGGCGTGATCCTCAGCTGCTCTCTATTGATGTGAGATGCATTGGACCGATGCCATTTTACTCCAGGTGATGATCTTGGCCAGCAATGTTTAGTGAGTCAGGTTGATTGGGAGAGAAGGCCCAACACTTTTAACTGCATGAGCGCTCAGGTCAGTGAAAATCTGCTCAGTTTTCTGGAAACCTCTAATTTACATTGGGAGTGCTCAAAGGTATTCTCATAATCACACCTCTGTTGCAATTATACGAGTATTTGCAGTATATTATTCAGCCACTGGCTGTATAGAGGCCCAGGCAAGGTGTGTTCCATGGAAAACAAACCAGAGAAAGCTGGAACTTGAGCTGTGTGGAAGCCTGGTTTTGTTTGTAGTTAGCGGGTGTTTTCTTTCCTGTTTAAGAATATCTGTCAGTCCATATAGGATTCATGAGACATGCGAGTATGACACCTGTTCAGCAGCAGAGTCACTCCCATGTTGGAAACACGATACCTATCCTTCCATTGGCTTGAGCTCCAACTCAGCACCAAGTAGCAGCACTGGGGACTAACTATAGGACCACCAGCCCTGAGGTTCAGGAGGACTTTTTGTTTGGTCTCATCAGTCGTGACCTGAATCATCCTATGCCTGCCAAACACATCTCCCCAATTACAACAACCGTAACTGACAGTTTTGTAGTGCATTTCATCCGGAGTGCTGAGCAAACTCCCACCACCAAAACACAGCCTCCAGCACAGCTTTGTGGCCATTTGGGGAGAAGGAGCAAAGGATGCTGGGCCAGATCCTCAACTGCTGTCACTCGAGGGAGTCAATAGAGCCACGCTGATTTATATCCAGTTGCAAGAGAGTTACTCAGAGCTATAGACAGGAAATATTTTTGATGAACAACAGGAGTCAGGGCAGGGGTAGATGAAAATATGTCAGGTTTTTGACCAGCTGCTGTAATTCCCTCCTAATGAAGTCCAAGCAGGACACGGGGGTAACACCTGCCCTCACAATACAGCTGCCAGGGGAGCTTCAGAGAGCACGAGTGACTGCATGTCCCATCTGATACAGAACCCTTCCAGCAGCATTGTGTCATGTAACCCTGTGTGGGCACCTACTCCAAGTGGAAGGATTGCCCAGTGGCTGGGGCTCTAGCTTAGGACTTGGCACAGCTAGGTTCAGGTTCCTGCGCTGCCACCCCAGACTTCCTCGGTGACCTTGGACAAGTCTCTGAGCCTCTCAGTTCTCCTCCTGCACAACGGGGACAGTGGCACTGCCCTACTCATGAGGGGCATTGTGAGGCTAAACATACTAACAATTTGGAGATGCTCACACACTATGGTGATTGGGGCCATAGAAGTACCATAGAGAGCCTTGCCCCAGGACCCTGCCTTTTGCTGCTCTTCCATCCTGCTGGGCAGGTCTGATCTTCCTTGGCTTGTGAGCCATAACAAAGTAACAGGCCCAAAGAGCCAGCCACAAGCCCCATCTCTCAAAAGCCATTTCATTGGCTGCCAAGATTAAATACACGGCTTCCCTGCGGCAACTGCTCTGATTGCAGATTGAGTGGGGTGGAGTCCTAGGGTCCCAACAAACAGGGAACTCCCCAGCGACTGCAGGGACTCAGAGCCAGCACTACCCGGGTATCAGGTCTATAGGCCACCAGTGAGCCAGGCTGGCTTGATCCACTGACTCACAGGGAAAGATATTCAGCTTGAGAGAGCAGAACATCCCTTCTCCCATGAGGGCCAGATGCACTCTGACCTTGCCTACCACTGGTGCAGACCCTGATGCTGGAGATGGTGCCCAACTGGAGACACCTGACGGGGCCTGGTTTTCAAGGAGTGGTTGCCTGATCCTTTTCTGACAGCCCCTTTAAAGTATCTTGAGTTGGGCCTCTGAAATCCCTAGTCACATTTGATTGACTAGCCCCAGGAAGCAGCCCAGGTGTTTGAAACTTGAGTGCAGCCAAGGCCTAAATCTAGGGTTGCCAACCCTCCAGGGTTATCTTGGAGCCTCGAGGAATTAAAGATGAATCTTCAATTAAAGATTATGCCATTTGATGAACCCTCCAGGAATACATCTAACCCTAGTTGGCAATCTGACCTAAGCCAGCATGTTAGGCTGAGTGAGGAGTGGGGAGGAGGGTTTGAACAGAGATGAACCACTGTGATCTCAAGTCAATGCCCTGATTTCCTGGGGTCAGGGTCTTGTCAAATGGAAAGTTACATGAGTGAACGGTTCAATGGATGAGTCTGGTTCTGCTGGGGTTTGAATTGATGTATTGCGTAATTACCAGTGCGATCAGCAGTTTGTCACTATGTCGGGTTGTATTAAAGGAGCAGAACAAGGAGCTCTGAGCAGCAGTAGAACTTTGGGTCTAGATCTATGTATTACAGGGCCTGTAAAATCCAGCAGGTCTCTGCGCACAGACTCAGTAGCGAAACTCTTCTCATAATTATTGCATGGTCAGATCTCCTCCTGGCAAAGGAAGGTGTAACTCCCTGGGTGACCAGTCTCTGGAGTGCCTGAGCTACAGAGAATAGCAATAATCCTTAGCTCTCTAAGGGTTTTACAAGGGAGATCAGTATCATCATCCCCATTTTACAGATGGGGAAACTAAGACACATAGATGGGCAGTAACTCGCTCAAGGTCACACAGCAGGTCAGTGGCCAAGCCTGGAATACAGCTCAAGTCTCCTGAGTCCAGGTACAGTGCCCTAACCACTAGGCAACTGAGTCTGCAACAGCCGCCTCTTTAGCTCCACTGGCAGGAGCTCATGCTGTGTGTGCCGGAGGGGTTGGGGTCAATTCCCAATGATGGCAGCTGTTACTAATCAGGGCTGGTCCAATATTTGAATGACCGTGGTCATCAGATGCTCAGGACCAGCTTGCTGTGGCCTGGGAACGCCACAGGTGTGTTATGAGTCTACTACCTGTCTGCTACTACTGTGCTCCTGGAAGCAGCACGCCAAGGAAAGACTCTCCTTGCTGCATGTCATGGAGCGGCTGCCCAGACGAATCTCAGAGCTGTTAATGAGCAGAGCTTGACTGAGGTTGGCTGCTGGATTCTGCTAATTAGGGGATGGGTTAGGGTGAAGGAGACGTATCACAATGGGTGCTTCCTGTTTCCCCTTAAATCTACTTGGCTTCTGAAGACAGGTGCGCAGCAAATAGCACCCAGCATGACAGCTGAGTCCAACTTCTGTAAAAGGGGAGTAGGTATGTAGAGAGAGGTAAGCCCAGAGGAGCATCTAGTGCTGTAGAAACATGGATAGCATCCCACTTTCCAGCTGGGACCGTCATGCTAACCTGGACATCCAGGGCTGGATTAAGGCATCGGCACTACAGCCCCAGCTCCTGGAGTCATGTGAGTCCATCTCTCAGATTTCCCTTAAAACAAACAAACCAAGCCCACATTTCAAACTGGTTCAAACCTTTATGATTGCAACAGAAAGCTTGGAAACAAGACTTGAGTGTAACCACTGCCGTGATGCCTGCCTGTGTCTACAGAGAGCCTGGAACAAGAGGTCTGAGAGAGATGAACTCCAAGGCTTACTACACAGGGGACCCTGCCAACCCCCTGCCTTCCTCCCAGCAGAGGGCTGTGTGTGTGGCAGAAGAAAAGAGCATAGTGGACCAGCTGGTGATCAGCTTATTTCCTGAAGCATGAAGATTGATTATTTATCTATATTAGAAAAGCATCTCAAGGTCCCAGCTAGCCTCAGAGCCCCACTGTGCTAGGTGTTATACAAACGTATAGGAGAGGTGGTCCGTGCCCTGAAGAGGTGACAACTTAATGCCCTGGTATATTACAGTCTGGCTAAGTGTCACTGCAGGTGGTATCCTTATTCATATCAATGTCTGGTCTTTTTTCTTTTTAAATGTATGCCCCTATTTGCCCCATGCCATCGTGTGGCAGTGAGTTCCCCAGGTAATTATTATTTTCAGCTCTCTGCATCTCTTCTTTCACTCCCACCTCCAAAGGAGGTTTGCTCATACCCTTTCTAAACACACCACCAATGTTTTGCAGCAGGCCTGGCTTCCAAGGAACAACATGTTTGAGCTGTGCCTGTCTTTGCCTTTTAATTATTGATTGGCCTCCGTACATTACATACTAGTAAACACCACAGTTCCTTGGCAGCTTGCACGGTCACAACTCATAAAGTATTGAGGGGGATGGGGTGGGAAATCAGAGTAAAAACCAGGCTAAAGAGAAGTGCATCTTCAGCGCCAGAGGTAGCTGGGAAACTGGGACTCAGAGCTGGGAGAAAGAGACAAACATATAACTTGTGACAGCTGGCAAATCCATTGGCTCTTTGGATGGAATTGAACTGACAAGTCAGACCCAGGAGCAGCTTGCTCCCTTGTGGACTACAAAGCGATCAGACTAATTCCTGCCTTCTCATCATATCATCAGAGATTCAGCCTGAAACGCTGACTGAAGCCCTCGACCCATCATAAAGCCTCTGCTTTGAATGCTGCTCCATACAAACAGCACGGTGGCTTTAGACATCGCTAAGTGTAGCAGAGCGCTGACTCACTGGTGCAGCGCCTCCAGCTGGTCAGTCCGGGAATTAGCTTATTCAGCTCAGGAGCTCCCTCTTCTGGCCGGTTTCTCCCTGCCCTTACCTGCCCCTCTGCAGTTTCTATATCTCCACCAAGTGTAGGCTCCACATCCCTCCCAGACCATGGTGCCCCTTACCTTGGGGTGCTGCCCCTTACACAGGGAACCCCACTCCCCTGAGCCCACCTCACCTCCGTGACCCACTGCCAGTGCTCATCTAGTTCCTTTACTGAGAGGCAAACTGCAGTCTGCAATGGCCACTCATCATTAGCTAGGGGGTTGGACCTGCTGCCTTTCCCTGCAGCCCCAGTACCTCCTTAGGCCTGCCTGTCAGGCCTCAGCCTGGGAGGTCACCAGACCTGAGCTCCCTAGCTCAGCCTGCCCCTGCCCCTGCCCCTGCCCCTCTCTGTTGAAGGTACCCTGTGCTCCCATACAACCAGCTCCTTCTCACCTCAAGACTGGAGTGAAACTGCCTACCACCTAGCTCACTGCCCTTTTTATACCAGCCTGCCCATGCCTGGATTGGCTACTACATGCTCTTCCCTGATTGGCTCCTCAGGGCAGCCCTTTCCCAGAGCTGATTTAACCCCTTTCTGACTGGACCGGGGTGACTGCCCTGCTACACTAAGGCATTGAGGGTGTGTGTGGAAAAGGGGCGCTGCAGAGGCAGGCGCAAGGCATCACCATGGTGCTGGTGGAGCGAAACCAGGACATGTCCCTTTTAAAAAGGGGCTGAACATGCTGCCCTCTGACCACCAGTTGGTTCTGTCAAGGGGCAGGGGTGTAGATTGGCCTGGTGTGGCCATATGGGTGTGGCTAGTGCCCTCCAGGGGTGGGAGGGTTCTCAGCATCTTGGTCTGCAGATGGAAGCACCAGGATTTCGGCTGCCTGAGTGCACTAGGGGTCGCAGAGAGGACTCCCTCCAGCCTCTTGCCACCACTTTGTGCACAGGGCACAAGCTGCCAGAAGCCGGGCCTGCCCCTAGTCTCCCTCTGTGTCTCCTTCCAACAGTTTTGGGGCAAAAAAGGCTGTTTCCTCCACAAGGCTCCTGAATGTTGCCTAGTGGCCACTGCTTGTGTGTGCAGCAATATCAGGCATTGCACAGACACCTGCACGCTCAGGCAGAAGGCAATTCACTGACATGCATGGTCCATGCTGCAAGCCGCCAATGGCATGCATTGCCGTCAGTGCCTCTCCCTGTGATGGCACACGAATTCCCACGCCGTCCACCACGTCTGCTCTTCATTGGGGAGTGGGGTCACTTTCAGCTGCATGCCTGCGTGTGTTTCCACGTGGAGAGGAGAATCGCTGGGCCTTTCTCAGCATTGGTGTGAGGAACCCACTACTATTCAGGACGAGACAGACAGCAGCTGGATTGTGTCATTCACTAGCTGCCATCCCGACAGGGGGAGGGCAGGTCTGTGACATTCTTCTCAAAGAACCCAGCCCCATAAGCCCCGGAGTTAGGCCAAGAGTGAGCTGTGTTGGGGCTTGAACTGTGGGTCAGCTTCCTGCCATGCTCACCTCACCAGCACACGCCCCGAGACTCTGCTAGTCTGGGCCATGCCTTGGCTGTTCCCAAGCTCCCCAGAGACATCGCCCTTCCTTGTCCAGCCTTTCTCACTGGACACTCACAGTAATGGGGACGTTTACAGCTTCCAAAGAAACAGTGCACACCCCAGTCAGGTGGTTAGCTGAGGTGTCCCGCCTCACTTTAACATGCAGCACTGCATAGCTTTGTTATAAAACAACAATCATTTTAGCAATAATGGCCACAGACTTAAGTGATACCAAGCAAGAACAAGAGTGATAGAAAAGGGTTACAGACAAAACAAAACAAAATCACTTCCTAGTGACTAAAACTTAATTTTAGCAAGTTCCAATCTTTGCCCAAGCTTCTGTCTCGCTTACAGCAAGTTACCAGCATCTCCAGCCTTCCAGGTGAGAGGATCCAGAGGCGCTGTCTCTCTGTGCCCTAAGTGATGGGTAACAAAGGGGGATAGACCAGCACACCTTTGAAATGTGTTCTTCTAACCAGTATCCTCAGATTGAGTGCTTCTCCTCTGCTGTGTGTCTTTGTTTACCTTAGATGCAAATGGCCTTTCATTGTTCTTTGCTTGTACTCAAGGTCCCGACAGGGAAATCCACACTCCTTTGTATAGAGCAGGCTTGTTTATTAACTCTGCTCAGATCGCTTGGTCCAAACAGATTTCGCTCATATACATGTAACTTTTTATACACCAGCCGTACATACATCTCAGAATGATATTAATGATAGGCGTGCCACCGGTTTTCATAAAAGACCTTTCTCAACACACTTGTATAGTACAATATCATATACAGACAATTGATTCAAATTGCTTGTTTTGGGTAGGGTGTCTGGTCCCTGATTGTCACAGGGTCTAGGAAGCTCTGGCCCCTACTAAGTCGCCACGCTCACCTGGATGGTTCTGGTTGCTATTTTCTTCTCTGCGGGAAGATTGCTGTGAGTGCCCAACTGCAGAGCATCTCTGAGCCTCCAGCTACTGCTCCGACCACCTAGGGGCTGCAGGGACTTTCCCCATAACATGAGTTTCACTATCACATGTAAGCAGGGTCTGAATGAATGCTTTCCTGACAGCTAACTGGGAGGGGAAGAGACTATGGGTGTGTTTATGTAAATACAGTTTGCTCCTGCTCTGTTTACATATTCATCAGATACAACTTTGTCAAAGTGATCAACTTTGGCAGATGTTTAGTAAAAATGACCTTAGTACTGAATCCAGGGGTAGTGAAATATAGTTACTAATGTTGTAATTCTTGTAGGAATACAGGAAAGCAGGACTGTGCTTAACCTGTCCCAAATGAGGAGGGGTCACCCTCAGTTGAAAAGTCCTCGTTAAGCAGGGGCTCAACTGTCAGTGTCTTGTGAAACTAAGAAGGACATGGGTAGGTATATGAGTCAGGAGACAGTATGTACTTAAGAGTCTTTTCTAGATTGCAGTTTTTCTTCCCTTGGTGTTTACATCTCAACTGCTGGAAGAGGGCCTTATTCTTCCTGACTGAACTAACCTTGTTATTTTTAGACTGATTCTTGTCTGCATATTTATACCTGCCTCTGAAAATTTCTACCACATGTGTCTGATGAAGTAGGTATTCACCCATGAAAGCTTATGCTCCAATACTTCTGTTAGTCTATAAGGTGCTACAGGACTCTTTATCCCATTCCTAGACTGGTTTAACCTGTTTCTCCCCACTGTTTAAAGACTAGAGCTAAATAGGCTTTGTTAGAAGCCTCTTTTGTTATTTTAATTGTTCAATCAGAACTAAAACCAGTTGTGTTAGAACTGTGTGTTTACCATACCTTCCCAGACCTTGAAATCACTGTTGGCGAAACTGTGTTTCTGGCCAGAGCTGAAAATTGTTGAGACCTGAAATCACTTGTGGCAGGACTGAGTTTCCTGCATGGAGCTAAAATCATTAAGAGACTGGCTGCCAGTGGTAGCTAGCAGGAGCTCTGACAGTGGTGTGAGCATGGTGGTGTTCACCCCCTACCCCCATGGTGGGAGGAGAATTCACACAGCTGTACCTATGGACTCTGAGTCTGTGTTGACCAGGCACAGCAACTGACAGTGGGGTGTTAATGTGGGGGCACACAATACAAAAACTTGGGTATTGGAATCAAGAACCTGAAGCAAAGGACACTGCCCACCATACTCTGCGGAGGGTGTCTTGCTCATTCTTTTATGTTTATGAATACTGCTTGTGCTGTTTTCTCAGATTAACGCTAGGTTACTTTCATTAAAGAAACTCTTTCTACCTCAGACTCTGTGCTTGCAAGAGGAAAAGAATTGCGTCTTAGAGGCACTAGAAGGCAAAGTGAAATTTTCCCAGGTTACTGGATGGGGGCTTAAGCTGGTTTTGGATATGTTGTTGAAAAGAAACCCCCGAGATATTGAACCTGGCCCTTCTTACTGCCCACTCAACGGGCAGAAGGGTTACATTTTTGATAGCCTGTCCTTCTTTTTCCAAGAATGCATCGCAATCACATTAATTTGGGGAAAAGAGTCTTGTTACTTTTGAATAAGTCAGAGTGTGTATAATGGCTGTCCACATGTTAGAGGAGAGGTGCAAAGGGATGGATATAGACGCTAAGAAATGCCTGCTAGTAGCAGGGATTCCTGAGGCCTTCGAGGAGGGCTTAATTGAAGCCACTTTAAGAAAATCAGTAACTCCATGAGCAATTGCCAAGTTGTGGGTGCAGATTTCATAAGGCGGAAAAGGCTTTCGCAGTTTTGTGTGAGCTGCCAGTGGCTGTGGAATCCTTGCAGGTTCCAAGTGAGATAGCAGCATCCAGCAGCATATGGAAGATAGTAGTTGCTGGGGGCCAGTTCCCAGTGGCCCCTGCCTCAGAGGTAGAATTCTTAAAGATTTCAGCATTCTTAGAAAAAGAAGGAAAGACTATCAAAAATGTAACCCTTCTGCCAGTTGGAGTGGGCAGCAAGAAGGGCTGGGTTCAATATCTAGAGGGTTTCTTTTCAACAACATAACCAAAACCGGCTCGAGCCCCCACCCAGTAACCTGGGATAATTTCACTCTGCCCTTTGGGCGCCTCTAAAAGGTAATTCTTCCCCTCTCATAAGCACAGACTCTGAGGTAGAAAGAGTTTCTTTAATGAAAGTAGCCTAGCATTAATCTGAGAGTATGCTGGGCAGTGTCCTTTGCTTTAGGTTCTTGATTCCAACACCCAAGTTCTTGTAGTGTACCCCCTCCCCTATTAACACCCCACAGTCAGTTGCTGTGCCTGGTCAACACAGACCCATAGTTCAGAGGTACATCTGCATAAATTCTTCTTCCACGATGGGGTGGGCAGGGGGTTCATGAACACCACCATGCTCACACCACTGTCAGAGCTCTGTCCTTGGCAGCCAGTCACTTAGTGATTTTAGCTCTGTGCAGAAAACCCAGTCCTGCCACAAGTGATTTCAACTCTTAATGATTTGTCAGCTCTGGGTAGGCAGGGTAGCAACACAGGGTATGTCTACACTACGAAATTAGATCGAATTAATAGAAGCCGGTTTTATAGAAATCGGTTGTATACAGCCGATTGTGTGTGTCCCCACATAAAATGCTCTAAGTGCATTAGTTCGGCGGATCGCGTCCACAGTACCGAGGCTAGCGTCGACTTCCAGCGCATTGCCTATGGGTAGCTATCCCACAGTTCCCGCAGTCTCCGCCGCCCATTGGAATTCTGGGTTGAGATCCCAGTGCCCGGATGATGCAAAACAGTGCCGCGGGGGGTTCTGGGTACATGTCGTCAGGTCCCTCCCCCTCCGTCACAGCAACGGCAGACAATAGATTCGCGCCTTTTTACCTGGGTTACCTGTGCAGACAACATACCACGGCAAGCATGGAGCCCGCTCAGCTCAGCTCACCGTCACCATATGTCATCTAGGTGCCGGCAGATGTGGGACTGCATTGCTACACAGCAGCAGCTAACTGCCTTTTGGTGGTAGATGGTGTAGCATGACTGGTAGCCTTCATTGGCGATCTGAGTGCCGGCAGCCATGGGGCTGCATTGTACCAGCCCCCTTGCCTTTTGGCAGTAGATGGTTTATTACGACTGGTAACTGTCCTTGTTGGACAGCAGTGGCTGTCAATCATGGACATCTGGGCAGACAATGATGGTTATCAGTTGTAGTATACCATTTTCTGCCACGTGCCCTGTTGGATCATCGCACGTTAGCAGAGTCGTAGTATGCTATTTTCTGCCAAGTGCCCAGTATTGTCTGCTAAGCACCTAGAAGAGGCTGAGGGTGATCTGGGTGCTGGCAGACATGGGGCTGGCAGACGTGGGGCTAGATTGCTACACAGCAGCAACCCCTTGCCTTTTGGGCAGTAGATAGTATATTACGACTGGTATCCATCGTTGTCATACTGCAGTGGGTATCAGATCGTGCAATAGACCTGAAGGCTAACTGCCAAGCGCCCAGTATTTGCTGCCAAGCACCCAGAAAATGCCAAGGGCTATCAGTCATGCTGCACCGTCGTCTTAAGATGTAAAAAATAGATTTATTCTGTATTCATTTGCTTCCCCCCTCCCTCCTGCTAAACCCAGGCTTTTGAGTTCAATCTTTGGGGGGGGGGCATTCTGTGTGACAGTTGTTTGTGTTTCTCCCTGATGCAAAGCCACCTTTCTTGATTTTAATTCCCTGTACCTGTATGCCATGTTGTCACTCGCCCCTCCCTCCCTCCCTCCCTCCCTTCTTCTCCTGGTCCGTCAGATACTACTTTCGCGCCTTTTTTCAGACCAGACGCCATAGCTAGCACTGGGATCATGGAGCCCGCTCAGATCACCGTGGCAATTATGAGCACTATGAACACCACGCGCATTGTCCTGGAGTATATGCAGAGCCAGGACATGCCAAAGCAAAACCGGAACCAGCCGAGGAGGTGGCGATTAGAGCGCGGCGACGAGAGTGATGAGGAAATGGACATGGACCTAGACCTCTCACAAGGCACAGGCCCCAGCAATGTGGAAATCATGGTGTTCCTGGGGCAGGTTGATGCCGTGGAACGCCGATTCTGGGCCCGGGAAACAAGCACAGACTGGTGGGACCGCATCGTGCTGCAGGTGTGGGACGATTCCCAGTGGCTGCAAAACTTTCGCATGCGTAAGGGCACTTTCATGGAACTTTGTGACTTGCTTTCCCCTGCCCTGAAGCACCAGAATACCCGGATGAGAGCAGCCCTCACAGTTGAGAAGCGAGTGGCGATAGCCCTGTGGAAGCTTGCAACGCCAGACAGCTACCGGTCAGTCGGGAATCAATTTGGAGTGGGCAAATCTACTGTGGGGGCTGCTGTGATCCAAGTTACCAGGGCAATGAGAGACCTGGTAATATCAAGGGTAGTGACTCTGGGAAACGTGCAGACCATAGTGGATGGCTTTGCTGCAATGGGATTCCCAAACTGTGGTGGGGCGATAGACGGAACCCATATCCCTATCTTGGCACCGGAGCACCAAGCCACCGAGTACATAAACCGCAAGGGGTACTTTTCAATGCTGCTGCAAGCCCTGGTGGATCACAAGGGACGTTTCACCGACATCAACGTGGGCTGGCCGGGAAGGGTACATGATGCTCGAGTCTTCAGGCACTCTGCTCTGTTTAGAAAGCTGGAGGAAGGGACTTTCTTCCCGGTCCAGAAAATAACCGTTGGGGATGTTGAAATGCCTATCGTGATCCTTGGGGACCCAGCCTACCCCTTAATGCCATGGCTCATGAAGCCGTACACAGGCAGCCTGGACAGGAGTCAGGACCTGTTCAACTACAGGCTGAGCAAGTGCCAAATGGTGGTGGAATGTGCATTTGGGCGTTTAAAAGCGCGCTGGCGCAGCTTACTGACTCGCTCAGACCTTAGCGAAAAGAATATCCCCATTGTTATTGCTGCTTGCTGTGCGCTCTACAATCTCTGTGAGAGTAAGGGGGAGATATTTATGGCTGGGTGGGAGGTAGAGGCAAATCACCTGGCCGCTGATTACGCGCAGCCAGACACCAGGGCGGTTACAGGAGCACAGCATGGTGCGGTGCGCATCAGAGAAGCTTTGAAAACGAGTTTTGTGACTGGCCAGGCTACGGTTTGAAACTTCTGTTTGTTTCTCCTTGATGAAATCTCCGCCCCCCCACCCACCCGGTTAACTCTACTTCCCTGTAAACCAACAACCCCACCCTCCCCTACTACCCTCCCCCCTTCAAGCACCACTTGCAGAGGCAATAAAGTCATTGTTACTTCACATTCATGCATTCTTTATTACTTCATCACACAACTAGGGGGATAATTGCAAAGGTAGCCCGGGATGGGTGGGGGAGGAGGGAAGGAAAAGGACACACTGCAGTTTAAAACTTTAAAACTTTAACACTTATTGCTCGGGAAATCATCTGGGCTGGAGTAACTGTGTGGCCGGAGGCCCCCCCCACCGTGTTCTTGGGCGTCTGGGTGAAGAGGCAATGGGACTTGGGGAGGAAGGCTGTTGGTTACACAGGGGCTGTAGCAGCGGTCTGTGCTCCTGCTGCCTTTCCTGCAGCTCAACCATACGCTGT
>NW_020664418.1:6079399-6150932 GCF_002925995.2 Terrapene triunguis | reverse complement strand
CATACGCTGTAGCATATCAGTTTGATGCTCCAGCAGCCGGAGCATGGACTCTTGCTTTCTGTGTGCAAGCTGACGCCACCTCTCATCTTCAGCCCGCAACTTCCTCTGTTCCTCCCGCGATTCAGCCCGCCACCTCTCCTCCTCAGCCCGCGATTCAGCCCGCCACCTCTCCTCTCGCTCATATTGGGCTTTTCGATAATCAGTCATTGACTGCCTCCACGCATTCTGCTGTGCTCTGTCAGCGTGGGAGGCAGTCTGTAGTTCTGTAAACATTTCATCACGTGTCCTTCGCTTCCGTTTTCGAATATTCACTAGCCTCTGTGAAGGAGAACGATTTGCAGCTGGTGGATGAGAAGGGAGAGGTGGTTAAAAAAGATACATTTTAGAGAACAATGTGTACACTCTTTCACGTTACATTTTGCTGTTCACATTACACAGCAGATGTGCTTTCGTTACAAGGTCGCATTTTTCCTCTTATATTGAGGGCCTGCCTGTTTGGTGTGAGAGATCACTCACGCAGTGCCAGGTCACAGATTTCAGCTTGCAGGCAGCCATGGTAAGACACAGTCTTTTGGCTTTTTTAACCTTCTTAACATGTGGGGATGGTTTCAAAGAGTACTGCTATCATTAACCATACCAAGCACCCGTTGGGTTGGCCATTTAAAATGGGTTTGCAATGTAAAAGGAGGGGCTGAGGTTTCAGGGTTAATGTGCAGCACAAACCCAACTAATAACCCTCCCCCACACACCCAATTCTCTGGGATGATCACTTCACCCCTCCCCCCACCGCATGGCTAACAGCGGGGAATATTTCTGTTCAGCCGACCAGGAAGGGGCACCTCTGAATGTCCCCTTAATAAAATTGCCCCATTTCAACCAGGTGACCGTGAATGATATCACTCTCCTGAGGATAACAAAGAGCGATAAGGAATGGATGTTGTCTGCATGCCAGCAAACACCGGGACCATACGCTGCCATGCTTTGTTATGCAATGATTCCAGACTACGTGCTACTGGCCTGGCGTGGTAAAGTGTCCTACCATGGCGGACGGGATAAGGCAGCCCTCCCCAGAAACCTTTTGCAAAGGCTTTGGGAGTACATGAAGGAGAGCTTTCTGGAGATGTCCCTGGAGGATTTCCGCTCCATCCCCATACACGTTAACAGACTTTTCCAGTAGCTGTACTGGCCGCGATTGCCAGGGCAAATTAATCATTAATCATTAAACACGCTTGCTTTTAAACCATGTGTAATATTTACAAAGGTACATTCACCAGAGGTCCCCTGTGTGCCCACAGGGTCTTGGGTGAGTTCGGGGGTTACTGGTTCCAGGTCCAGGGTGATAAACATATCCTGGCTGTTGGGGAAACTGGTTTCTCCGCTTCCTTGCTGCTGTGAGCTATTTACATTATCTTCATGCTCATCTTCCTCGTCCCCAGAACCCGCTTCCCTGTGTGTTTCTCCAGTGAGGGACTCATAGCACACGGTTGGGGTAGTGGTGGCTGCACCCCCTAGAATGGCATGCAGCTCTGCGTAGAAGCGGCATGTTTGCGGCTCAGCCCCGGACCTTCCGTTTGCCTCTCTGGCTTTGTGGTAGGCTTGCCTTAGCTCCTTAATTTTCACGCGGCACTGCTGTGCGTCCCTGTTATGGCCTCTGTCCTTCATGGCCCTGGAGACCTTTTCTAATATTTTGCCATTTTGTTTACTGCTTCGGAGTTCGGCCAGCACTGATTTATCTCCCCATATGGCGATCAGATCCCGAACCTCCCGTTCTGTCCATGCTGGAGCTCTTTTGCGATCCTGGGACTCCATCACGGTTACCTGTGCTGATGAGCTCTGCGGGGTCACCTGTGCTCTCCACGCTCAGCAAACAGGAAATGAAATTCAAACGTTCGGGGGGCTTTTCCTGTCTACCTGGCCAGTGCATCTGAGTTGAGAGTGCTGTCCAGAGCGGTCACAATGAAGCACTGTGGGATAGCTCCCGGAGGCCAATAACGTCGAATTCCATCCACACTAACCCAATTCCGACCCCCTAAGGCCGATTTTATCGCTAATCCCCTCGTCGGAGGTCGTGTAAAGAAACCGGTTTAAAGGGCCCTTTAAGTCGAAAGAAAGGGCTTCGTCGTGTGAACGTGTCCAGGCTTAATTGGATTTAACGCGGCTAAAGTCAACCTAAACTCATAGTGTAGACTAGGCCACAGTTCCTACTACAACAGGTTTTAGTTCTGATTGAACAATTTAAATAACAAAAGAGACTTCTAACAAAGCCTATTTAGTACTAGTCTTCAAAGAGGAGCAATGACCCTTAAGCACATACAACCTCCTAGCTCACATACCTGCCCCTATCCCTTTTACTTTTATAAGCCGCTGACAGCCAAGACTCTGCTTAACGAGGACTTTTCAACTGAGGGTGACCCCTCCTCATTTGGGACAGGTTAAGCACAGTCCTGCTTTCCTGTATTCCTACAAGAATTACAACATTGGTAACCATATTTCACTACTCCCACCTTGAGTACTAAGGTCATTTGTACCCAACACCAGCCAAAGTCGATCACTTTGACAAGGCTGTATCTGATGAATATGTAAACAGAGTAGGAGCAAACTGTATTTACATAAAGACATCCATAGTCTCTTCCCCTTCCAGCTAGCTGTCAGGGAAGCATTCATTCAGACCCTGCTTACACAGGTATGCCAAGGAGGCTGATGTGGCCCATTTTCCAGCTAAGGGAGGGGCCCCCCCAGAGATCTGAGGCTGGTGAGCCAGCTGCATTTGTGACAGTTTGGAGCATGACAGTGTGTCCGTGTCACAAAGGAGGCATGCTGATGGGAGGGTTCCACTTTTCCTGCTGCTTGGATAGCCGGCAACCAGGGCTGTCCCTAGCTATTCTGGGGCCCACGGGGTGTGTGTGGGGGGTCCAGGCTTCCATGGGGGGGCGCGGGGCTGGCTTGGGAGGCAGGGGGGAACCACCCCCCAGCACTCACTGGCGGTGTGGCTGGGGCCGGGTCTGCACTTCCCGCCGCCGGTGAGTGCAGGCCCGGACATTCTGCAGAGCTCAGGGAAGTGGGGGTGGGGTGGGGTGGGGGTGGGGGTGGGAAGAGGCGGGGCGGGGGCAGAGCAGGGCAGGGTTCCTGGGGAAGAGGCAGAGCAGGGGCTGGAGCAGCACGCAGCGGCGCAGGGCACCAGGAAATTTAGTGCCCCAAATTTCCTGGTGCCCTACACAGCTGTGTACTTTGCATATGGGTAAGGACAGTCCTGCCAGCAACCTCCCTGCAAATGCCTCATGTGCACAATCCCCCTTTGGGTGCTGCTCCACTTCCATTCCGCCAGCTAAGCCTCCGTCCTGGGGGGCAGAGTGGATGAGGGGACTACATCTGTCCCATCAGAGGGCAGGTGTCTTTCTAGGGACTTCTCTGTACATGCAGGGGCGTATGGTCAGTATGCAGATTGCTGCCTTGGTCCACAAGCTAGGGTGACCAGACAGCAAATGTGAAAAATCGGGACATGGGGTGGGGGGTAATAGGAGCCTGTATAAGAAAAAGACCCAAAAATCGGGACTGTCCCTATAAAATTGGGACATCTGGTCACTCTACCACAAGCCTTGGGGAGAGGAGTGGAGCTGTGATCCAGCCTCTTCTCCACCCCCACTCCTGCCACTAGTGCACCAAGCAGTCACAGCTGTTATGGGAAAGTGTGCGTAAAGTGAGGGCAGGCAGCTCGCTCCTCCCCTGTCCCAGCTACTCCTAACCTCACCCCATGCCCATTTTCGCTAGCCCTGCCCCTCCAGCTGGCTGCAGACCCATGGCAGTCACACCCTCTGCTTCCCTTCCCTCCCCCCAGCTGAGGTTTCATGGTCTCATTCCAGGCCCTGGCTCATGACCTCATGCTGTGGCCCTGTTTTGTCTCGCACTGCTCAGTGCCAGTGGAGTTTATTTCCACAATTAACCATCATTGGCCCTGGAGCGACAGGGAAGGGTGGTGGGTGGGGAGGGCTTTTTATTGGGAAGTTTTTTCTTCTTTCATTGCATTAAGCCCATTAACGATGACAAGGAGAAGCAAGAGGAACAAAGGCCAAACGAGAGGTAAAGGAATTTAATTCACTTCTGCGCAAGAGGAATATTAATATTAATAAACTGCTGGGTAAAGGGATTTGTGAGGGTTTGTTAGGGAGATTAACTCTAAAATGGTTATTAAATTTCCCAGAGTAAATTCGCCAATAAACAAGAGAAATGAGACTGATAAATATGCTCTGTAGCTGTACAGAGGGGTTCCTCCATCTTAGAACGGACACCAAGATTATCCTCTGGATGCGCTGCTTGGGGGGAAGTGAATCCTCCCCAGGCTGCCCCATGGCCACACCTGTGTCAGTAGGCTGGTTGGTGTGGGACTGGATAGACCACTGGAGTGGGGCTCCAGAGTCAAAGATCTTGTGCAAGTCACTTCATAATAATAAAAATAATCCCTAGCTCTCATCTAGCACTTTTCATCCTTAGATCTCAAAGCGCTTTACAAAGGCAGTCAGTGTCATTAGCTCCATTTTACAGATGGAGAAAACAAGGCACAGGGAGGCAGTGACTTGCCCAAGGTCACCCAACAAAGCAGGGGCAGAGCTGGGAATTAAACCCAGGTCCCCTGAGTCCCAGTTTATCTACCCTGTGTCTCAGTTCCCAGGGGTACTGCCAGGACAAATCCATGGATAATTGTTAGATGCTCAGATACTTCTGGCCTGAAGGACTCTATGGTGATGCAGGCCATAGAAATACCAAGATCGATACCAGAGCAGCATTCCTCCAAGTATTGCCTTCTTGGGAAATGAGCCACCAGCTGGTGCCAAGTAGTTACATTCATTTCAGCTCTGCTAGAGCCATTCTGTATTATCCAGGGTGAGGATCTGGCCCATCAATCTGCCTTCCTCTGGAATCCCTACCCTCCTGTTAACCCAGCTCCCCAATGGGTCATGGAGCATGCCCACACTAGGGCCATCAGCAAGTACTGAGCCCGGGGACCTCCACCCCAAAGCACAGGCCACCAGTCCTTGGGCAAAGTGCGGCCAGTGGTGGCCATAGCAGACTGTGGTCCTAGCAGTAGAGGGAGAGACTAACTAGCCCCAGCCCACTGCATTGGCTCCTCTGCTTCAGTGTGTACCATTTACGTCAGGGCCAGCTTGTGAGCTGTTTGTTCCTCGCAGTGAGCCGTTATTCACCAAAGTCAGCAGTCCTGCCCCTGCCTGCGCTCCAGGAGCTCTTCAGGGCAGCAGCCCAGCTTTGGCAAGTATGTCTGAACTCCCCTCCCTGGGACAGCCTCCGTTATCAGAGCACCTCACAACCTCTAATGGTTTATTCCCACTATAGCCCTGCAAGGTAGGGCACAGCTATCATCTTCATTTTACAGCTGGGCTAAGCTTGCCCAAGGTCCATGAAGATGGGACTTGAACCTGGGTCTCTCTGTTTCTCGGCCAGGGCCCTCACAACTGGAGTGAGCTCCCACTCCACTATTTCTGCCACTGTACTGTGGTGCCAGCCCCCGAGGGTGCTATGGGGAGGGAGACTTCCCCCAGGGTCACTCATCTTTGGAGAAGACCAGCGACACTGCTGATGGAAAGTAGACCTGGGCCAGAATTATGGAGAAGGGTACTTCTCTATAGGCAATGCACAAAGCCCCGTGCAGTAGCGGTGCCCAGGAGCTTGCATCTCAAGAGGTTCTGGCTCAGCCATAATACCAATAAAACCAGAAATGCTTTAATCACAGAAATAGAGAAACAGTCTGGGGGGAGGGGAAAGTCCAATGTGAATCTGTTGCATCTTTTCCCTTGTCAGTTCCCAAGATCAGGGGAACATTTCAAGCATTTGCTGATATTCCATTTTGCCCTTGATGATTGTACAAGTTGTGCTATTGTTCCCCCTGTGAAGTTCCATTCATCAGCCAGAACTCTTCCTGATTGTGCACATTTGCTGGTATCTGAATGTGCATCTGGCCCCAAAGATTAAACGCTGAGGCAGCTGTCAGGGAAGACCCACTTTTCTGGAGGGTGTTTAGCATGTGTGTGGGTAGCAGACACACAAGGATCTTTCTGCTGCATTCTTCTCTCTTCCCTGGGACCTAAGCGAGCAATGTGATAAACTGTCGGGCCACACTCATCCCTAGCCCAAGTCCCAATTGCCTTGGATGGAGCTGCAGTGTGGAGAGATTTGGCCCAGAGTAGGTCTGAATGCCGCAGTTGGAGGAAATCAATGAGCAATCTGCACTGGGTGGTTTCATTACGCACGCTTCTCTCCGAAACATTGACTATTTAAGAGGGGGAACAAATCCTTTCCAGGGCTGCCATCAGCCGCAAGGCCTAAAATTTCATCTGCTGCAGATTGTTCTACTCAGACAGGGAATGCCAGCTGGCTCTTCAGTCTTTGTTTCCCTCTCCCCACCTCCCGCCCCACTCCAGCACTCTGCCACTCTGGAAATTTAAGAAGTAAAACAGTAGCCACTGTTTCTGGAGAAAGAAGCAAACAAGCACCTCCATGGGGTCGCAGTTCACGTCTGATTTGATTGCTCACCCAGCGCTCCATCTGCTGTGCTGGGAAAGAGAGCTCTGTGTGCCATCCGGAGTCAGACAGCCCTCCCTCAATGGCCTGCACTGGTGTTGAGAAGGGTGGCCCAGTAGTTAGAGTGTTAGCCTGGAACCCAAGTTCAATGCCTGCTCTGTCAAGATTGTCTGTGTGACCATGGGAAAGCATGTAGGCGTGGCTCCCTAAAGGTATTTAGGCACCTATCTTCTAATGGGAGTTAGGAGCCTAAATACCTTTGAGGATCTAGGCCTTGGCTGCTCTGTGCCTCAGTTTCCCCATCTGTACAGTGGGGGATAACAGTACTGCCCTGCCTCCCCGGGTGTTAGGAAGAAAAATTCATTCAAGATGGTAAATTGCTCAGCTGCTACAGTGATGGGGGCTAGGTCAGTACCCAAGGGGGACATAGATGATGCAGAGTGAACAGAGTGGGAATGTGTGCATGTACTAGGTGTTAGGGGACACTACGGGGCATGTAGGGAAGAAGGAGGATGAAGGAGAAAGGGAAGGAGCTGGTGGAGTTGTTATGCTTTTGCCAATGATCTTAAATAAAGCATCCAGTGGTACTGCAGTCTCCAGCTGCTGGCTCACTGCAGTGCAATAAGAGTTCAGCCAAGCTCATGCCCTGGTGCAGCAAAGCATGGTTCAGCCTCTACTTCCAACAGGGCCAAACTCTGCTTTCTCAGCACTGGTTTGTTGGCCCTGTCTACTTAAGTAGGTTACCCTGCATGGAGAGGGCACTGAGGAGAGACATATCTGAGCGTAATATGAGACACACAAGATTCTGCAGACTTAGTCAAAAAGCAAGCATGACCTCTGCCCTCCCTGACCATGGCCCATTCACATAGCGGGAAGCCCTAGATGCAATGCAGGAAACCTGAGCCAGAGCCTGTAGCTCTGATCCCTAATATTTCTTGGCTACTGAATGTTCACAACTCCTGGAACTGAGCTCATCCACGTCTCCTTTGAAGTAGCATGGCCTAATGGATAGAGCACCGGACTTGAACTCAGGAGATCTGGAGTCTGTTTGCGGCTCTGCTACAGGCCTGTGTATGGCCTTGGGCAAGTCACATCACCTCACTTGCTCTCTGCCTCAGTTTCCCCTTTTGCCAGGGCTGGCAAATCATGGATTTTTTGGTTTCCTGGCAATTCCAAAAAGTCAGAAACAAAAATAGTTTTCAATCGAAACAAAAATGAAAAATTTCAAAAAAAATGTGGTGAATTTAAAATCAAGATCATAAGCAACATTTTGTTTGACCCTTAACAAAATGATTTGTTTAGATTTTGAGCTTTTAAAAACATTTTTTATTAAAAAATAAGATTAAAGAAAATTTCCAAATTCAAAGTAATTTCAAACTGAAAAATCAAAATATTTCCTCTTAAAAATGTCAAATCACAACATTTCCATTTCGTCAGAATTTTTTCAGGGTTTTCTTTTTTCAGACTGATTCAATTCAGCAACATTGTCACAAATTCATGGAATGTTTCAGGGTCTCTTAATCTGGATTTTTCACTGAAAAAAAAGTTTCAGTGGAAAAATTTCACACTACTGCCTTAGTAAAATGCCTTGAGATCTACTGATGAAAAGGGCTAGATAAGAGCTAGGTGTTATTATTGGAAAAAGGAGAACTACCCCCTTGTATCACAACCCAAAGCATGCCATAGCTTGGCTATCACCCAATATCAGAGCAGGTAGAAACTTTTATAATGAAACCATTTTTGTTAATGGCCTTTTCCCCCCAAATCAGAAAGTTTTGAAAGTATGCGTTATTATTATTTTTCTGCAATTGTGTGGGGTATTTTGATCAAACAAAACTGTGGTTAGGTGTTCGGCTGCATGTGTGTGTTCTCCCTGTGTGCTGCCCTAGCTCTGCACAGACAGCAGACCTCAAGCAAACCGCCCAATGACCACAAGATCCGTTAAGGTACAAAGGCACCAGGCCAGGTTTATTGTCGACAAAGCACGGTAAATAGCACCTGGCAGACTCTACGAGGATACTAAGACATGTATGCCCATGACAATAGACACAGCTCAGTGAATGGAGAGACTTTCCAGTCCCCCCTCGGCTGGACAAAGATACTCTCTCTGAGATACATCTTTATACCCTGATACAAACAAGTTACATACTTAGTTACTGCCCCCTGACTTGACTAATTATTACCCATCACCTTGTACATGTTGGTTCCATTAAAATATCTCTATTCATCACACTGTCATCCTGACCTTATCTTTTAGAAGGGGTCAGTGTGTTCCTGTTATCCTTGGGGAATGTTTTTGTACCATCCTTTATATCGGGATGTTCTGGTACCCTTCTTCTGGAATGTGTTTGCATGAGTACTCTGTGCCTAGCACTTCTTAGGAATGTGTATTTTTTCAGCATCAGCCCTGTTTTTGCCAGATTCTGTGAACTTGCAAGCAGGCAGAGCCTGACGTTTGCTCACAGCCTGACTTTTGCTAACTTTGCTTTATATCAGCAAAGCTTGCCCACTACTTTAGCTCAGTCCTCACACCAGGCCTCTGATACAAGGGCTTGTATTTCAAGCTCTCTTCCTACTACAAAAACATTTAGCTTTCCCCACCCCCCATTTATTTCCTTTTGCCTCCCTTTCTCCCCTTGTTTTCCTCCCCCCGCCCACCTTTGTCAATGGTAAAATGGATTAAAGAGTAAGAACGGGGGGGTGGGGGGTGGGGGGAGGAAAGGACAAAGGGGAGAAAAAGGGAAAAAAACATTGAACTTGCAAACTTTTGATGCAATTCTTCAAAATCTACAGAATGAAAATGACTCAATTTATCATCATTGTAAAATAAAATACTATTTTTTGCCCCTTTTTTGTCCAGCTCTGCCCAGTGTCTCCTGCGCAGTCTAGTGGAAAAGTCCGCATAAGGATCCCTCCATCTCCACACCCGGACACGGCAGTCCTGCTCTATACCTGCACACAGAACTGACTGTCCTCATGACACCGATGGCTGACCAGCCTCCTCTGGGGCCTGGGCAGAATTAGATGGTTTTGATTACACCTTTCAGGCCACATCCCAAGAATCACAATGGGCACCTGCTCCTGCACAGCCAGAGGCCTCACCTGGGGAGTTTCCCATAGACCCATCTTCTCCCCATCCTCTCCAGCAAAGTGCTGTCCCCACTGCGGGGAGGGGAGAGAGGAATTATGCATACACTTAATAATTCAGGCAGGAGATCATGTGCCATGGTGATGGTACCATATAAAAACATGAGCTAGAAGAGAGAACAAAGTGAGGAGTGATAGAGGAGAGAAGAGAGGGGGAAAGGGGATAGTGGATGGATAGATCGATTAAGCCGCAAGTTGGACTGGACCAGCAGCACCTCAGTCTCCCGGCCTATCTGGCACCTGGAAATGTAACACACTCCCTTACCCTAGCATTGTTCTTAGTCACTGCAGAGAAGGTCCTGGGGGAAAACAGCCAGACATTCTGAACTGTGTGGGGTTAGAGCTGACAGGTATCCCTTTGTCCCTAATGGGCTGATCCCAAAGCCGGGACCTGCATGTCGTCACATCGAATGGCCAGCAGTGAGGGGCAGTGAACGTAAAAGGCAAGGCTTGGTGGGCAGGTACTGGAACAGATTTTTTTCCCCATTCAGGCAGCACAAAGGGAGTGGAGACCAATTCTGCACCCCTAGGTAGGGACGCCCTGGCTTGGAGGGTCACTGGCAGGCATAGAGCCAGCATTGCAGGCACACAGCTGTGGGGGGTGGGGAGAAGCCTGCTGAGGGCAGATAGGTGTGTGAGGCTCTGGAGGGGTGGGCAGGGGAAAAGACAAGAGCATGATGTGCTCTGGCAACCCCCAGATGATGGATGGGCCTTTAGGGACCTTTCCCAGCTGGCACAGGTTAGAACACCCCCTCTGGCTGCCCTCGGGGTGTGGGCTGATCAGAGAGCCACGTTCCTTGACAGACTCACCCACTGCCCTGCTGAATTTAGTCGAAGATGGATGCACCAAATAATCATTAGATCTGGGGCCCTTTGTGGAGCATGGTGGGACCTGAGGAGGAGATGGTCTCTGGTGAAGATGGAAAGGGAGGTCATGCCAAGTGTATGGGAGAGATGCGAAGGAAAGCACAGAGCCCGGCCTGGAAGAAAGAGCAGCGCAGTGACAGGAGGTGGCCTAGGAGGAGACGAGGGCATGCGTATGAGACTTCTAGCTACAAGAGATGTTTGTAAGAATGTGCACAGGTAGGTTGTTTGTTCATAAGAGCTGCATCTACTGGCATTTATGAATGGGCTTGTAACTTGGTAAGTTCAACCAAGTGGTTCTGAAACACTGCAGAAGGCTTCTAGTCCAGCTCTGGTGCTGGCAGGAGAGGGCTTGGGGAAATCTCTGAAGGGGAAGCATAGATGGAGAAGGGAAGCCAGCAGGATGGTTGAAGAGGTTTAGGGGATATGGTATCAGTGGTTTGGAATCTCCCTGTAGGAAGCAAGGCTGGATAGCGGGGGCTGCTGGAGTCCAGGATGGATCCTGCAGGGCCTCTTGAGAATCATCTGTTTCAACTAGAGTTGGGGAAAATTTTCGGCCAAAACTCTTTTCTGGTAAAAAAAAAGAAAAGAAAAAGAAAAAAAAGTGCAGATTCAGCACCAGTCAAACATTTCATGTATTCATGTCAATTTCACCGAAGTGGTTCAAGCGAACAAGAATCTTTCAAAAAAAGGAAAAAACCCACAATGTTTGTTTTGACATTTCGGAAATGAACGGTTTAGTTTTTTTGGTTCTGTTTCAAAATTTCCTTCAGTTTTATTAGAAAAACACTTCACAAATGTTTAAAAATGCTTAGAAATCAGAACGAAACACTTTATTGCAAGTTGAGCAAAACATTTAGTTCAGCCTGAAATGATTTTTTTTAAACTTTTTGATTCACCAATAATTTTGAAAAAACTCATTTTGGTGTCAACCTGAAACAAAGTGGGTTTTCCCCATTGTTTGCCATTGCCAGCTGTCAGGAATCAGGGCCTGTAGCGGCTGCCTGATTGGCTACACTGCCTGACTGCTCTAACCACTCGGCCCCACCGCCTACATCCTCGTTTCTGACATGAGCAAACCAAAAAATCTTTTTTTCTCCCAGCTCTAGTTTCAACTCGACATCTCCTGCCTATGCACAGCTGGTGTCCTATTGCGAAGGCTGACATGGAGTATGGGCCTAGAACTGTCCCTCTGCACAGGGCAGAAATTCACCCTCTGCATGAGATTCACACTGGTGTGTCTGCACTCCGTTGTGGCTCTGTGGATGTTACCTCTCAATCATTTGCCTGTACTCTTTCTATGTGTCCTATACACAGTAACCCAAGATTCTACAAAGGAGTCGCAAAGATGGTAGAAATATTGGATTACATTGGTATTGTATCAGTTTATCTGAGAAACAAAATGTGCTCCATCATGGAGTGAAAAACTATTGCAATGAATGTACACAAAGGGGCAAGGTTAAGGTTATTCTTTCAACCTTGCCCCTGGTTACTATGACTTTGGCATTTCTTCCTTGGGAATGCTTTGCCATGAAACCTTAACATTTTTTTAACCTAGGGCCAAAATCTCTGCTGGCATAACTCCATTGAAGCCTTACATTAGCAGAGAATTTGGTCCATACATTTATGTGTGTGTGTGTGTGTGTGTATACCTATATGTATATTAGACATTAGGAAAAACTCCCTAACTCTCAGAGTGGTGAAGCACTGACACAAATTACCTGGGGAGGTTGTAGAATCTCTGTCATTGGAGATTTTAAAGAGTAGGTTAGATAAACACCTGTCAGGGATGGTCTAGATAATACTTAGTCCTGCTTCAGCACAGGGGTGTTGCCTGATCTTTAGATTATGTATTAATTATATTGATTACTTAAGAATCCCCAGTTATCACTTTGAGGGTTGCCAGGTTCTTTCCCCAAGATCAGGCCCAGTATTATTCAAATGATTATATAGTTGGGAACCCCCATTTAGCACAGTCACAAACACTCCAGCTCAGTAAGGTAGATAGAGATACTACAGAATGTACATCTGCACATCCATGTACTCGCACCATCCCTTGTAGAACAACCTGAAATGTTAGTCATCATCTTCCTCCTCACCATCATCTTCCGCATCATCACCAGCGGCCATCATTCTGGCACCTCCCCAGGACTACATCTCTCTCTTCTACCGCCCCTAGGCTGGGATGCCACTTTTATAGTATGTTACACTGACGCCTCTATGTCTTTTTCCTATAGGTTAGTACATCAATGATATCAACTTCTTATCATATACAGCGATTTGTTTCCATGGCCTCTTGTGATTAGGTATCACATTTGTTATTTTTGTCCTAACTGGTTATTTCAGTTCTTTCCAAGTTCCAAGTTGTGGTGTACCTGTTAAGTTTAAAAGGGTATGAACTTAGGAAAGCCCCTATGCCAACCTGCTTTAATGCATCCTCTATGTTAAAGGTCACAGTCACACATGGACCTTATGCTTTAGCTCATCACCATCTATTTAGGTGAAAGTTCCCAAACATATTTATGCCAACCTTGCCTTAGCTCAGCATATAGGATGTGGCCTGCAGGTCCCTTGTATTACAGCCAAAATATACTCAAATATAGATCTATAAAACTATTATAATAGAACAAATAATCAAACCAATAAGAAAATAAGAAACTTATAAGAAAAGATATATAGGCAAGCAAGCAGGCTAGCCTTAGATGTATCTCATGTACCAGTTATGTATGTCAGTTTATTGCCAGGACACTTCTGTGGTTGACTCATGTATCTGTGGTCAGAACTTCCCCTTAAACTCTATTTTCTGCTCCCCAAATACTTGGGGTTTTCTGTCGGGCTGTTCATCTGTGCAAAGTTTATCTGTTCAAAGTGCATAGGCCTCAAACCTTATGCTAACTTGCTGAAGCTAATGTCTTACAGGATACAGGCCGATGGGTTTCTTGCATTACTGCTGAATATAATGCAAAGCGGTAAATATAACAGAGGCAAGGTAGCCCACTGGGCTACAGGGGGCCGGACTAGATGACCTCTCAAGGTCCCTTCCGGTCCTACATTTCTATATTATATATAAATCAATCATATGGATACTATTATGTATAGCTATAATGTTAATTATTAAATCTCTGAAGGTGTGTTATATAATATTGCTGCATATCATGCACATTATGTATTCTAGCTTTTGTTTAATAGTGAACCATCTTTATACAGCATCACTCAGACTGTGAATGGTGATGGGACATATTGGTCATACTGTATGAAGGACGCTTGTACCCACTCTCTGAGTGGAGGCCTGTATTCTCTAGCACAGTAAATACAGCATCTTTCAACACCTGACACTGCTTGTTGCTGTGGTATAGCCAGCATGCTGTGGATGGTGCCCAGGGAACAGGCTGCCATGGCTGCTTGGCGGCCGCCACCTCTCGCTTGTTATTGTCAAGATGTTACAAGAAAAGGTTCCCCGAGTAATGCAGCCTCACCATCATATCAAGTGCTCAGCAAGTTGGAGCCGCACAGCCCGTCAGTAGGAAGTTATGAAGCTCCAGTTTATTATGTAAAGTAATTGCAGTGCAATCCATTTTATTGTAACAACAATTCATCCTCGTTAATTATGTCACAGGAAAGGGTAAAAAAAAAGAGGCACAGATGTAATGTTTATTAGGAGGCTAGAAGCTGCAGAGGCAGTAGCTCTTGGTTTATTCAAAAGGTTGTATGACTGCTGGGTTGTTGTGGGGTTTTTTCCCCCTTCTGTGTCCCCAAAGAATTCCTGTCTGCTCAGGATATAAATTCTCCCTGCTGGAGCTACTTACAAAGCACTAGCGTTCTAACTCAGTGTTTTATTCAACTTCATTTTTCCCCAAGAACCATTAGTCATATCTTGGTGGCTTTCAAGTATCCTTAACAGCACTCCACTACATACAGGAGGATTTAGGTTTATACTTAGAGGGGAGATGCTGGGTTTCCTTGCCATTCTTTTGAGAGCAAAATAAAGGAACATTATCTTCTGTTTCTATAGAGACTTTCAGACAACTGATTCCTAAATAATCTAAGGGCTTGTCTACACAGTGCGGCAATGAACCCCAGAGGGATGTGATTTCTAAAGCACTAACTGGCCTGTGCAGTCCGTGCTGGTGTGAACTAAAGGTTCTTTAGTGAGCATTAACACGTTGGTGCACTTTAGAACTTATACCCCTCTAGTGCACATTGCCGTGCTGTATAGATAAGCCCTAAGTCAAGTGTGCAGTGTTGTTGTAGCCGAGTTGGTGCCAGGACATTAGAGACCCAAGGTGGGTGAGATGCTCTGAGTTAGTTTCCCAGACTTGAAGAAGAGCTCTGTGTGGCTCGAAAGCTTGTCTGTCTCACCAACAGAAGCTGGTCTAATAAAAGATATCACCTCCCTCTCCTCCCCCCACCCCTTGTCTCTCTAAGCCAAGTACAAATTACTGATATAGGGCTCACTTCCCAAGAGGAGTGTGGAAGGTGTTTAACAGCACACACCAATGCTTCACAATATTTTAGGACAGGAAATTAAAAAAAAAATCATATCCCCTCGAAAACAAAGAGGGAAGTTATATTAGGTGAGTGGGAAAAACGCACCTATGTTAAAATCCAGCCAGGACACCCGAGCAAAAACCACGACAGAAAAATAGTCCAGTGAGATCATGACAAATTCCCATTGTTTCAGTTTTCATCTCATCCAGAAAATGACACAGCTGCATAAAACCAGTAAGACCAAGCTGGGGTGTCAGCTCAAGACTTCTGAAGCACTTGGTGGAGAGGAAGATGATCAGAAACAGTCAACATGGATTAACCAACCTCAAGTCATGCCTGACCAACCTGATTGCCTTCTATGATGAGATAACTGCCTCTGTGGATATGGGGAAAGAGGTGGATGTGATATACCTTGACTTTAGCAAAGCTTTTGATATGGTCTCCCACAGTATTCTCAACAGCAAATTAAAGAAGTATGGATTGGATGATAGGACTATAAGGTGGATAGAAAGTTGGCTAGGTCATCGGCTCAATAGGTAGTAATCAACGGCTTGATGTCTAGTTGGCAGCCGGTATCAAGCGGAGTGCTCCAGGAGTCGGTCCTGGGGCCGGTTTTGTTCAACATCTTCATTAATGATCTGGTTGATGGGATGGATTGCACCCTCAGCAAGTTCGCGGATGACACTAAGCTGGAGGGAGAGGTAGATACATTGGAGGGTAGGGATAGGGTCCAGAGTGACCTAGACAAATAGAGGATTGGACCAAAAGAAATCTGATGAGGTTCAGCAGGGACAAGTGCACTTAGGATGGAAGAATCCCATGCACTGCTACAGGCTGGGAACCAATTGGCTAAACAGCAGTTCTGCAGAAAAGGACCTGGGGATTACAGTGGACAAGAAGCTGGATATGAGTCAGCAGTGTGCCCTTGTTGCCAAGAAGGCTAATGGCATATTGGGCAGCATTAGTAGGAGTATTGCCAGCAGATCAAGGGAAGTGATTATTCCCCTGTATTCCACACTGGTGAGGCCACATCTGGAGTATTGCGTCCAGTTTTGGTCCCCCCACTATAGAAAGGATGTGGACAAATTGGAGAGAGTTCAGCGGAGGGCAACGAAAATGATTAGGGGACTGGGGCACATGACTTACTGAGGGAACTGGGGTTATTGCAGAAGAGAAGAGTGAAGGGGATTTGATAGCAGCCTTCAATACCTGAAGGGGGGTTCCAAAGAGGATGGAGCTAGACTGTTCTCAGTGGTGGCAGATGACAGAACAAGAAGCAATGGTCTCAAGTTGCAGTGGGGGAGGTCTAGGTTGGATATTAGGAAACACTATTTCACTAGGAGGGTGGTGAAGCACTGGAATAGATTACCTAGGAAGGTGGTGGAATCTCCATCCTTAGAGATGTTTAAGACCCAGCTTAACAAAGCCCTGGCTGGGATGGTTTAGTTGGGGTTGGTCCTGCTTTGAGCAGGGGCTTGGACTAGATGACCTCCTGAGGTCTCTTCCAACCCTAATCTTCTATGATTCTATGACTTGTTCCCTCCCATAGACAGAGCCAGTAATGTGACCTCCCTCAGCAAATGCTAGAGAAGAAGAAACCTGGATCATCATTGTTATTTGTATTCTAGTAGTGCATAGAGGCCTCAATGAAGGCTTCAGCTCTTCTGCAAGGCCAGGGCTTTTAGGGTCCAAAGCTCTGAGCAGCTTGCCAGGCAGACTGGCCTGGGGCCCGAGCTCAAGTTCTGCTGCGTGGAGAATTTAATTTTTTTTTTCATTTTCATTCTGAATCAATCAGCAAAACCAAAATTTCAAAATAGCGAAATTCTCCAACCAGGAGAATGCCTTTCACTGCCCCAGAGCTTATAATGTCTCATGCTATGTGCTGGGTGCTGAACAGAGACAATGGGGTCCTGATCACACTTGGCACCTCTAGGGGCTATCGTGAGCCCTATTGGAATAAATAATGCCTATTCCATACTTGGCTTCTCTGATGTAGCGGACAGTTGCAGAGGCCCACCAACTGTCCCTTACAGTACACAATGGCTTGTTAGGTGTGGTTGTGTCTCCCTCTAGTGGTTGGTTCAGCACCTACAACAACCTGCTATTACTGCTAACAGAATTACTCCTTCAGGTCAAGTGGGGAAGCATCCTTGTTCTTCTAGTGCTAATGCCCTTGTGTTTCATCTTTGCTAACAATTCTGGTGGATGCATCTGCCATGCACTGTTTGTGGATCATGTCTATATATGTATGCATCTCCTTAAAAAACATCCACTGCTCATGCCCTGCACACAAGCTCCAAATCTACCACCTGTATTAAATCAAACCAGTATTTTCCAAACCACGCCAAAATGCTATTCCTTAGGGAGGCCCCTGCACATACAACATTTCGCCCACCAGACATCAACTACCCTGGGTTCTGCTCAGGCTAGGAGGTTTTCTAGTTGGGAAAAGCGTATTGCTTTCACCTTCCCATAACTCAGAAATAATGGCCAAAGGAATTTGCTGAACATTGCCAGAAACAGTCAACTGCAAGAAAGAACCAAGGATGGAAAAATTCCACTTAAAAGGATGAATATTTCAGAAACATATGGCCATGTTAAAACCAGAGTTTGGAGCAATCTTAATTATTCTGTCAAGACAATAGTCAGGGAGGCAGTATGTCCTCAGGGGCAGCGAGTTGTATGGGCCCGTGGTGCCCGTGCTCCACCAATATGAGAGCATGGGGGCCCAGCTCTACCAAAGTTTGGGGCCAGGTCTCTCCCCTGGCCCCGCCTGCTGCCCCCCATGCCTCCCCCGGAGCATCCCCCCTGGCCCCGCCTGCCACACTTGGGCAATTTAAAAGGGCCTGGGGCCCCCGCCTCCACCACCGGCAGTGCAATGGGGCTAAGGCGGCTTCCTGCCTTCCCGCTCCACTTCCAGAGGCTAAGACACAACACATTTTATGCGAACAAACATGGCTGTCACAATATACTTTCTCTTTAACCAAGAGATACCATACACCACAAACTGGAGGCCAATGTTAAGTGTGTTGTCTTTTGTTAATCTGGAAGTTGGACACTGGTTCTGACCAAAACCAGAAAATGCTCGCTATCTTTCTGCAAGAATCTCACCTGACTGGTTAGAAGCATGCAGTATAACAGTGAAAGACTCAGCATTTGAAAAAGTGAAGAACTCTCTCACTGCATTCAGAAAATGTGCATACATGGCTGATAAATGCACGGATGCAAATGGGTATCAAGTAGTAAGTCACTGCCTATGTTATCTTGATATCAGTGATAAATCAGTAGATGAATTTCTAGATGTTCAGGTTAGAAGACACATCGGCTGCATCTCTGACAGCCCACATCTTAGGAGAGTTAGCAGATGGCTGCTTGTGCATTTGATGGAGCTGCAAACTTCTCTGGAAGACATAGTGGAGTACAAGCTTTGCTCAGAGAAAAGTGTAACTCTAATTTCTCCAATACACACTGCAGAGGCCATCTACTCCAACTAGCACTAGTACAAGCTGCAGAATCTTCAAAAGGCTAGCTTAAAAAAAGCTATACATTTAATGTCTTCATTATGCTCTTGTTCAGCAAGAGTCCAAAAGGACTGAACGTCTTGGAAAATATAGACGATACATTGGGACAGAAGTTCAAATTAGTCCAACCTGGGAAAATCCACTGGCTTTCTAATGAATGATCCTTGGCTGTTGTCTTAAAATTACTGCAACCATTATTATTAGCTTTGGAAAGTATCTACCGAGATGGGACGGATCTAAGTAGTGAGGCTGGTGGATTACTTTTGCTACTAAGTTCAGAGAACACCATCGCCATTCTCTCTTGTAAGTCTACCGTTGAAACAACTTGGGTCATTATACAATGCCATCCAGGCATCTGCTACAACAGTAGTAGATCTCTGTCCAGCACTGGACGCTACACTTGGATTAATCAGAGAGATTGCCATTGAAAACGTACTGGAAGAAGCAAAGACTTCAGTTCAGAAGCTGACTAATTAGAGCACTTATATTAACTCCTTAAATGAAGAAGACAAGAAGTGTTTGTTAAGCCATCTGAAAAAGTAAAGTACACGGACTTGATTCTTGCATCTCAACAACAAGAGCTTTTGGATTCCATCAACCTCTACGTTGATTTTACAGATGCCTGTCTTATAAAATACCAACAATTGAGTGGAGTGAGGCACTACCAGCAATGGGGCTGCCATGTGATCAGGACAGAATAGAGAATTTGAACACAGAGTGGAATATCATACGACGAATGAATGAAGATTTGACTTCAACTTCTTTTTTATCATCACTAGTGGCTCGACCCGATCTTTGTGTTCTGTTTCCTGGGATGAAAGAAGTAGGAATTCATCTCTTGCTACTCCCAGTCAGAACAACTACAGTTGAGCATTCTTTTTCCTCATTGAATAGTCGCCTTCTGCCTGATTATGAGCATATCATGAAGGACTAGAAGTATCTGACACATGAAAAGCCACCAAAGATGAACGCACTGCATTCGAGAAGTTCATTAACAGAGTTGTGCAAAATTACAAGAAACCAAGAAGGATGTAAATGTAGTGCTTGTATAGCCAACTTTAATTTCTGTGATGATTTAAAAACATGAGTTAAATCTAATAAAATGGCCACGAAACATTTATCGGTTTTTACTATGGTGCCATACAGCCCACCTTCACCCTAACAGTCTCACACCTCATCGGTTCTCACCCCACCTCTGTATTTTTGACCACAATCCCTAATCTCAATTTCTGTGGAAAACACTGCAGTGAAATATTTTTTCTGTGTGATACTTGTTTATAGCACATTCTGTCAGCTGCAGGATTCAGCATCAATTATCCTCCTAATGTAAATAGCAGGGTAGGTTTGTTCATTTTGCTAGGCTGCTTCGCTGGCTCATTTGTTCGTGGGAGAAGCCTGGACCTATAAAGAGCTATTCACCTCACCAAAAACACCACGTCAGCTTTCCAATAGAACTCTTTGCCTCCCCACTAAGGTTTGTCTGAGTTTGAGATCCTCAGTAGCAACAGTTATAATCAACCTTTGTCATGTTTTATAGAGATCATCAGCATTTTACCAACTGCAGGCTCAGTTATGGCTCTAAAGCTTGAGCAATGGTGGGGAGGAGGAGAAGTTGGTGCATCTTCAAGCAGTGGTGGTAGGAGGGGTGTTTGTGCTGGTGGAAGCCAGGGGAAGCCCTGGGACCACCAGGAGCACTGGGGAGTGAGGGTTGCCCTCACCAGTACAGAATAGGTGTAGCAGCAAACACTCCACACAGTGCATGGCTCCTCTGGGGTGCTCAGTATAGCTGGCAGTGCCTTCTGCCCCTACCTGTTTGCCATCAGGGTAGTTAGGCAGCAGCAACATTATGGCTTCCACATGCATGGGTGTGTTTGGGGGAGGGAAAGGACTTTTTGGCCCTCTTCTCACCTCCACCAGCACCACTAATGCCTCTGTGTGATGGCAGCCATATTTGGACCCTGTAATAAATAGATAAGAACTGCTTCTGCCAGGAAAAATTTCAGGTGAGCATAGATGGTCCTCAGTAAGGGAAATAGGAAATCCAAAATACTTCTCTCTCCTTTCTACCCAGCCCCCAGCGAACAAAATATAGCTGCATGGAGACAAACCCATCTGGCTCATCTTTACCCTACAGACTTCAAAATCTCTTTCTGAACAAGCCCTTTCATCTCCAATGAGCTATTACCTCAGGAACTTGCTGGAATCTACACTCCCTTTGATCAGAACCCTTTCTCAGTCAAGGCAACAGGACAAGTGCATTGCTGCCTGTGCCTGCCTGCTGAGTTGAACTGTAATGGTCAGAGATCGCATCAGCATAGAAGTATATTGAAGGTGAACCCTAAGGAAACTAAGAGTTTAAATTATCCTCCACATATCCCGCATTCCACTACAACGAATCCAGGCAGGGTCGTTTGGAAGCTGAACACTTTATACTTCCAATCCACACCATTGTCAAGTTTTAGCAAATTAGGGCACATAAGAACAACCATATGTATCAGTAATTGCTAATGGTAACAATTTACTGCCGCTCCCTGCTACAGGTAGCAAATTTCTACAAATAGCAGTTTTTACACTATAGGGTGTGTGAAACTGCTCTCTGTAGGAATTAGCTACATCAGATAGCAGTTTTTAGCAAAGTAGGACCTGTCTCTGCTTGCTACATGTAGCAAATTCCTACAGATAGCAGTTTCACACTCCCTATAGTATAAGAAACTGCTATCTGTAGGCAGGGCCGGCTCCAGGCACCAGCTTGCCAAGCAGGTGCTTGGGGCGGCCACTCCGGAGAGGGGCGGCACGTCCAGCTATTCGGCGGCAATTCGGCGGACGGTCCCTCACTCCCGCTCGGAGCGAAGGACCTCCCGCCAAATTGCCGCCGCAGATGGCGATTGGGGCTTTTTTTTTTTTTTTTTGCGCCGCTTGGCCCTGTCTGTAGGAATTTGCTACATCAGAGAGCACACTGCTACAGGTAGCAAATTCCTACAGATAACAGTTTCTTACACTATAGGGTGTGTGAAACTGCTCTCTGTAGGAACATGCTACTTGTAGCAGTGACAGGTCCTACTTTGCTAAAAACTGCTATCTGATGTAGCTTATTCCTACAGAGAGCAGTTTCACACACCCAATAGTGTAAGAAACTGCTATCTGTAGAAATTAGCTACATCCTATAGCAGTTTTCAGCAAATTAGGACAAGTCAGTAAATAAGAACAACCTTATGTTCTTGGTGGTGATGAGGGACTTCAACTACCCAGACATCTGTTGGGAAAATAACACAGCAGGGCACAGATTATCCAACAAGTTCTTGGCATGGGCGGCGAGTTCTCTGGGCCCTTGGTGCCCGGGCACCAGGAATATTCCTGGCCCGGGGCCCCGGCTCCAGCAAAGTTTCCCGCCTGCCCCCCCCCCACGCACATCCCCCATCCCCACTTGCCACCCCCGGGCGATTTAAAACAGCCCAGGGGCTCCCGCCACCACCTGGCAGCGCTCATTCCATGTGGCTGCCATCACATCCTTGCAGCCTGTGGAGGGGAGTGGGACTGTATCGCTGCAGGGGGGGAGGGGTTCTGGGGGTTCTGGGCACCACCAAAATTTCTACAAACCTGCCGCCCTTGTATGTCCTAGTGGGTAGAGCGCTGACTATGACTCAGGAGACCCAGGCTCTATTTCTAGCTCAGCCACTAATCTGCTGTGGGCAAGTTATTTCCTTTCTCTGTTCCTCAGTTTCCCCACCTATAAACTTCCTTGGTAAAGTGCTTTGAGGTCTACTGATGAAGAGCGCCAGATAAGAGCTGGGGCTGTTGCTGTTAGTATTCTAATGATTCCAAGTCATTATTGTAGTTAATATTCTCTACAACACCCAGCATTGATCACCAGTCAGTAATTTGGGGTGTATAAAAAGTTTGCATTTCTAAATAGTATCTTATATTTTGATAGCACCTTTTGCAGCACATAACTTCACAGTATTTTACAAGCAACTGATGTTTCGTTGTTACTCCTTATATACAGTACCGCCTAGTGACCCAGCTGAGCTGTAGAAGCCCCTGTCCAGACACATTGTAAGGAACAGTCCCTGCCTCAGAGAACTTTCAAAAAGTGGGAGGGAAAACAGGGTTGGACTTACCCAAGGTTATCCAGCACCTCAGCAGCATACCTCCCAAGTCCCAGGCCCATCCCCTAACTACTAGACCATGCTGCCACTATATATGCAGACATTAGCACATGCAACAAGAGTGACTTCAGCCACTGCTGAAATGCAGCCACCTCTGGGGTGGAATGTGGTAGCTGTGTAGCTGTGCACAATAGTTGAGGTCAGAATGGGGAGGAGGCACCTACATCCAGATAAAAATGGAGGGGTGGGGGTTTGGTAGAATGCTTGAGTTTGCTTGGGGTAACGTACCTGTCCTTGAGAAAGGTGCTTCTGGAATTGGATGTGTAAGGTTCACAAGGGCACAGTGGAGCTTGCATTTACATCTCACCCAAAAGACAACTACAGTGTCATGTAGCCCCATGCTGGAGTCTTGGTTCAGAGGGAAGAGCACCACCTGTTGGATTTTCTACTATGGTCTCCCCTCTGTATTCTGCCTATTCCAGACCCTGCTTAGTTCACCTTAATCAGGAGTGTCAAGGCTGCAAGACAAATACTTCTGCCACATTCTTTCCTTGGCCATTGTCCATCCTCCTTTGCATTAGCTCTCAGCAGCCGCCTTTTATTACAGGCCTTTCCGTCTCTCCTCCAGTGGCTTCCCCAGGAATTGAAATTGGGGGTGGGGGGAGGGGGGTGTTCGAATTTACAGGGTGTGTGTGTCAGGACCGATGAGGGGTGTGACTGTGAGGGTGAAGGTGGGCTGTATGGCACCACAGTAAAAACTGACAAATGTTTCATGACCATTTTATTAGATTTAACTCATGTTTTAAAATCATCACACAAATTAAAGTTGGCTACTCAAGCCTTCTATGAAGCACTATGTCTACATCCTTCTTGGTTTCTTGTTATAATTTTGCACAACTCTGTTAATGAACTTCTTGAATGCAATGCGTTCATCTTTGGTGGCTTCTCGTGTATCCGGTACTTCCATTCTTTCAGTTGATATGCTCATTAGTTCATTCACATGATCAGGCAGAAGGCGACTTCTTTCAGAACAAAAAATTCTATTCAATGATGAAAAAGAACGCTCAACTGTAGCTGTTGTGACTGGGAGTAGCAAGAGATGAATTCCTACTTCTTTCATCCCAGGAAACAGAACACAAAGATCGGGTCGAGCCACTAGTGATGATAAAAAAGAAGTTGAAGTCAAATCTTCATTCATTCGTCGTATGATATTCCACTCTGTGTTCAAATTCTCTATTCTGTCCTAATCACATGGCAGCCCCACTGCTGGTAGTGCCTCACTCCACTCAACTGTTGGTGTTTTATAGGACAGGCATCTGTAAAACCTACGTAGAGGTTGAGTAGAATCTAGAAGTCGCTGTTGTAGATTTTAAAGAATCAAGTCTGTGTACTTTTTCAGTTGTCTTAACAAACACTTCTTGTCTTCTTCACTTAAGGATTCAATATAACTGCCTTCATTAGTCAACTTCTGGACTGAAGTCTTTGCTTCTTCTAGTACTTTTTCAATGGATAGATCTCTGATTGATCCAAATGTAGCTTCTATTGCTGGACAAAGATCTACTACTGTTGTAGCAGATGCCTGGATGGCATTGTTTAATGACCCAAGTGGTTTCAACAGTAGACTTACAAGAGAGAGAATGGCAATAGTCTTCTCTGAACCTAGTAGCAAAAGTAATCCACCAGCCTCACTACTTAGATCCATCCCATCTTGGTAAATACTTTCCAAAGCCAGTAATAATGGCTGGAGTAATTTTAAGACAACAGCCAAGGATCGCTCATGAGAAAGCCAGCGGGTTTTCCCAGGTTGGACTAATTTGAACTTCAGTCCCAGTGTATCTTCTATATTTTCCAAGATATTCAGTCTTTTTGGACTCTTGCTGAAAAAAGAATATAATGAAGACATTAAATTTATAGCTTTTTTAATGTCTTTTGAAGATTCTGCAGCTCGTACTAGCGCTAGTTGGAGTAGATGGCCTCTGCAGTGTGTATAGGAGAGATTAGGATTACACTTTTCTCTGAGCAAAGCTTGTACTCCACCATGTCTTCCAGAAGAATTTGCAGCTCCATCAAATGCACAAGCAGCCATCTGTTTGGGGTCCAACTGACAAGCATTTAACTCTTCTAAGATGTGGGTTGTCACAGATGCAGCCGATGTGTCTTCTATAATTTGAACATTTAGAAATGCATCTACTGGCCTACCCTGACATCAAGATAACGTACACAATGACTTAATACTTGATGCCCATTTGCATCGGTGCATTCATCAGCCATGTATGCAAATTTTTTGAATGTGGTGAGAGAGTTCTTCACTTTTTCAACTGTTGAGTCTTTCACTGTTGCACCGTATGCTTCTAGCCAGTCAGTTGAGTTTCTTGCAGAAAGATAGTGAGCATTTGCTGGTCTTGTTCGGAACCAGTGTTCAACTTCAAGATGAACAAGTGACAATGCACTTAACATTGGCCTCCAGTTTGTAGTGTGTGGTATCTCTTGCTTAAATAGAAAGTAGGATGCCACAGCCATGTTTGTTCGCATGAATTGTGTTGTGTCTCCAGCATTCTTAACAGCCTCATTAAGTACTTCAATAAATGGGAACACTTTGACCGACAAACATCGGGAACTGCCTTTAGGTTTTGTCGGTTTGACAAACCAAGCTCCTCCACTTTTACCAATTATAGCATTGGGAAGCTTTCCTTCTTTGTAAGCTTTTTTGCAAGAGGTGCACCTCTTGGGAATAAATTATCAGTTTTCAGAATGGAGAGAGATAAATAGTGGTATCCCTAAGGGGTCAGTACTGGGACCATTACTGTTCAACATATTCATAAATGATCTGGAAAAATGGGTAAACAGTGAGGTGGCAAAATTTGCAGATGATACAAAACTATTCAAGATAGTTAAGTCCCAGGCAGACTGCAAAGAGTTACAAAGGGATCTCACAAAACTGGGTGACTGGGCAACAAAATGGCAGATGAAATTCAATGTTGATAAATGCAAAGTAATGCACATTGGAAAACAATCTCAACAATACATACAAAATGATGGAGTCTGAATTAGCTATTAACACTCAAGAAAGAGATCTCGGAGTCATTGTGGATAGTTCTCTGAAAACATCCACTCAATGTGCAGTGGCAGTCAAAAAAGTGAACAGAATGTTGGGAATCATTAAGAAAGGGATAGATAATAAGACAGAAAATACCATATTGCCTCTATGTAAATCCATGGTACGTGCACACCTTGAATACTGTGTGCAGATCTGGTCACCCCATCCCATAAGAGATACACTGAAATTGGAAAAGGTACAGAGATGGGCAACTACAATGATTAGGGCTATGAAACAGGAGGAGAGATTAAAATGACTGGGAATTTTCAGCTTAGAAAAGAGACGACTAAGGGGGGATATGATAGAGGTCTATAAAATCTTGACAGGTGTGAAGAAAGTGAATAAGGAAATGTTATTTAATCCTTCACATAACACAAGAACTTGCAGTCACCCAGTGAAATTAATAGGCAGTAGGCTTTAAAAAAACAAAAGGAAGTATTTCTTCACACAACATAAGTCAACCCATGGAACTCTTTGCCAGGGGATGCTGTGAAGACCAAAACTACAACAGGATTAAAAAAAAGAACTAGATAAATTCCTGGAGATGGGGATAAATTAACCAGGATGGGGAGGGATGCAACACCATGCTCTGAGTGTCCCTAGCCTATTTGCCAGAAGCTGGGGATGGACTACAGGGGATGGATCACTTGATGATTCCCTGTTCTGTTCATTCCCTCTGAAGCACCTGGCCTTGACCACTATCGGAAGACAGGATACTGGGCTATATGGACCATTGGTCTGACCCAGTATGACCATTCTTATGTAAAAATTAATTATAATAATAAAAATGTTTAGTACAGAAACTCCCCAACATAATGACCTCTCAAGATAGCAACGATGTGAGATAACAACCTTGGCAAATAATGCATTTTAAAAATCTTGGCCTACTAGGAAACATATTTATATAAGTTTCCATTCCCAGTCACAAATCTAGCATTCTGGAGCAAAGTCACTAAAATATAGTCCAACAAACAAATGTTTATTTAACATGCCCCTCACTTTTCCCTCCACCGCACCCCACTCACCGGTGTTGTCCTTGGTCAGTGGAGACTCAGAGTTCAGAGGTGCTTTCACGTGAGTACACCTCCCAGGTGGGGGGCAAGAAGGCACCTTGCTCATTCCTCCAGCTGCTCACTGTTCGCTCTGGCCACTGCTGTTCGTTGTGCCACCGTTCACTCCACCACTTTGTTGCCAATGGCCTTGCGCAGTCACCTTCTGCTGCCACCTGCCACTGTGACCTCTGCGAGTTGGTCTCTTGAGGTTCCACCCAGCTCTCAGTGATTTCAGCTGAGCTCTCAGTGGGGGAACCTCACTGCTAGTGCAGTCTGGGCCATCTCTTCCACAGAAACACTGTCCCACAGCACCTAAGCACTTAGACCTGATTATCGGTGATTTCAGCTGCAGTGATCACTTAACAGAACAAAAGACTATCTATGGAGCCTAATCAGTTCTGTCTTTAAACAGTGGAGAGGGACAGATCCCCACCCTCTCTCTTGATGCCCTCAATCAGCACAGGCTAAGTACAGTTCTACTGCCCTTTACGCATACAATAAGAACAACATTTCATTTCCCCTCCCCCCCCATTCAAGTGATTTGTAACCCAACCCAACACAACCCCACACGGGGGGGGGGGGGAAGGCATAGCTCAGTGGTTTGAGCATTGGTCTGCTAAACCCACGGTTGTGAGTTCAATCCTTGAGGGGGCCACTTAGGAATCTGGGCCAAAATCAGTACTTGGTCCTGCTAGTGAAGGCTGGAGGCTGGACTCCATGACCTTTCAAGGTCCCTTCCAGATAGGGGATATCTCCATTAATTTAATTTAATTTAAAAAATCTATCACTTGGGCAACTCTGTTTGCTGGATACCTAGGTAGATTAGGTGTGAATGTAAATACAATCTGGTTCTGAAGCCTTTCCCTCCAGCCCCAGCTCTTCACTAGCTGTCAGGGAGAGCTCATTGAGGCCTTGGCTACACTCGGGACTTCCCAGCGCTGCTGGGAAGCCCGAGTGTAGTCGCGCCGCCAGCGCTGCGAGAGCAGCGCTGTATGTACTCCACCACTCCGAGGGGAATAGCTGGCAGTGCTGTGAGCGAGCGTGCAGCGCTGCAGGCTCTGATTACACTGGCGCTTTACAGCGCTGTACTCGCTGCGCTCGGGGGGGGGGCGTTTTCACACCCCTGAGCGCAGCAAGTTGCAGCGCTGTACAGCGCCAGTGTAGCCAAGGCCTGAGACTTCACTTACAAATCATCATTTGAAATTATTAGGTTGGCCATCACCGAAATGAATGCACTGACATTATCATAAAAAACAACAGGTTTATAAGGAAGCTAGTCTATGTTCATAATTTTCAAATCTATTATACTTTTTCAGATACATGTATTTTATCATACACTGTATATGCTTTTAAAGTGTGTATTAATGTTTCAATTTCAATTCAAATTTCCAGACAGTCACTAAATTGGCATGTAACTAGTTCACAAAACTGGGGGGAGGGGAGGTATTGGGAAAATTCAGGGGGAGTGTAGGGAAATCACTGCTCTCCTCACTAGCTTTCCTCATATAAATCCCACTGGGTCACGGGTGCGTGGGTGGGGTAAATGTTAAGTCTAATTGTATTCTTTTGATTATTTTCTTTCCCCACAGACTCATCCTTGTCAGCCTCCCAGCCACAGAACACTAGGTTCTGGCGCATTCTGTAATTGGGCTGGCACAGATCGGATTTTATGCTAGCTTCTGCAAAATTCATTCTGAATTCGAATGGCCATGCCAGAGAAGGGACATGTGGAAGCCAGCTGAATGCAGCTAATGCATTGTCTGAAAGCACTAGTGAGAGGGTAAAAGCCCAGATGCGTTCACTGGGGACAGGTGGAGAAAGGCAGATTCTCCACTCCATCAGGGCAGCTTTAGTGTCCCAAAGCCACAGATCCAGCCAGTGCAAGATTCCTTTTGTAGGGTGTGACAAGGGAAGGGTGCTGCAGCCTGTTAAGCGTTAGCAGATCCTGGGTGGGTATGCGGCAGTTTGGGGAGAGCAGGGGATTGGACTAGATGACCTCCTGAGGTCTCTTCCAACCCTAATCTTCTATGATTCAATGAAAAGGGAGGAGGAAGGGTAGGTGTGAGTGAGAAGGAGATTGATTGCTACTGCCCAGTGTTTTTCAGTTGGTTTGGGAGGATAACACTAAACACTGACTGGGGGAATGAGAGGGGTGCAGTATACTGGCCTAGGGCATGTGCCAAGGCAGCATTACTTTCTAGCGCCTGGGAGAGGCTGGATAGCCAAACACTAGAAGACAGGAAGAGCAACTCCCAGAGGGACCCTACAAGGGGTTGATGTGTTTGGAGACCCAGGCCCAGCGGGCTAGTCCCTGCTCCCAGGGGTAGGGAAGGACTTGTGCCTAGGAGGTGAGGTCGTACGTTGGTGTCTCTCCTTGAACACACATGTGCTGCTGGTGGTTTATTTAACTTGCACACGTGGACAGGGGTGTGTAAGGTGCCCAGGATGCCCCCACTGCACAGAGGTCTGTGCCTAGCACTCACCTGGCATCGCCTTCCAGTACAAGAGTGAGGATTACCTGGGGACTACCAATGGCAAGGCCTTCACCTGCATGGCTCCTGCTGGAGGCAGTGTGATATAGTGCGCAGGGCCCAGAACTATGACCCCCAATGCCCAAGCTCTGTATCTGCCACCAACCAGCTGTGTGACCTCAGCCAAGTCAATTCTCCTCAGGTTCCTCCCGCCCATGCTCTGCCTTGTCTACTGAGACTGAGCTCTTCAGGGCAGGGACTGAAGTCTCTCTGATCTGAGGACTTCAGTACCTTAGCCAGAGGTTAGGGGTCTGTTACAGGAGTGGGTGGGTGAGGTTCTGTGGCCTGAAAAGGGCATGAGGTCAGAGTAGATGATCATGATGGGCCCTTCTGACATTACAATCTATGGGTCTATGTGCAACACCCAGCACAGTGGGGTCCTGCTATGCTACTATAATCGTCCTAATAAAGCCCATCCTAAATGCCTGCTGCTCATTCTCTCTCCTTCCCCTGTCTAGGTACCAATGGAGCATGGTTCCCGGTCATGCCTCTCCCTCCTGATGCATGGAACATCTTTTACAAGAGTTAAAATGACCTGTGTATGTCCAGAGTGTAAGACAGTGGATGAAAAAAGGGTTGCTTATGAATCTCTCTGTTGGTGGAATGTTAGTTACAGAGCTGGGCTGACATGCCCCTCTCCCTAGAAAAGCACCACAGGTGGTGTTCTTTACAAAGGCACAGTGGCTGCAAGAAATGGTAAGGTAGTTTCCAGGTGTGGGGAGGAGGCAGGGGGAGTTTAGGAATTTTTTTTAAAGTTTTGGTGGAAATTTCCTATTTTTTATTTTTCTTGTCCTTTTTCTCCATTTCTCCTGGTGTGTTTCCCCCTCCCCCCTTCTTTGTAGTTTGCTACTGGAAAAGGGTGGGAGGAAAAATGGAGAGAAAGTGGTTGTGTGTATGTGTGTGTGGGGGAGAACGTGTTGGTTTTTGGTTAAAAAAATGAATGTTTTCTGGAGAAATGTTCCCTTGGGGAAAAAGGCCATTTCCCCCTCAATATCCATTTTTCCAATGACACCTGTACTGCCTGCCTGCTATGTCTGCATGCTACTGCCCTCTACTGGATGGAATATGAACTGCTCATCTGTATGTGATGATGTCACCCTCTTTTGGCTGGGCCCAGAGAAGAGCAGACATAATCCCTTGTATTAACTAATGGTCAGAGAATTGCTTAGTGGAACAAATGTTGCAAGATAAAGTAGTTAAGGACATAAAGGTAAACAGTAATTGGGATAAAATACAACACGGTTTTACAAAGGGTCAATTGTGTCAGACCAACCTGACCTCTTTCTTTGAGAGGATAACTGATTTGTTAGACAAAGGATATGCAGTAGATATAATCTACCTGGATTTCAGGAAGGCATTTGATACAGTTCCATGTGGGAAATTATTAGTTAAATTGGAAAATATGACAATTAATCTGAGAGCTGAAAGGTGGATAAAGAACTACTTAAAGGGGAGACTACAACAGGTCGTACTGTAAAAGTGAACAGTCAGGCTGGAGGGAGGTTACTAGTGGTGTTCCTCAGGGATTGGTCTTGGGACCAATCGTATTTAACATTTTCATTCATGACCTTTGCACAAAAAGTAGGAGTGTGCTAATAAAATCTGCTGATGACAGAGTTGGGAGGTAGGCCAAAATGGAGGAGGACTGGGATATCATACAAAAAGATCTGGATGACTTTGAAAACTGGAGTCATAGAAATGGGATGAGAGTTAATAGTGCAAAGTCATGCATTTAGGGAATAAAATAAGACTTTTTGCTATAAGCTGGGGCCTTACCAGTTGGAAGTGACAGCGGAGGAGAAAGACCTGAGTGTATTGGTTGATCATGGGATGGCTATGAGATGCCAATGAGATGTAGCCATGGGAAAGGCTAATGCAATCCTAGGATGCATCAGGCGAGGTATTTCCAGCAGAGACAGGGAAGTGTTATTGCTATTATACAAGGCACTGGTGAGACCTCATACAGTTCTGATATTGCATGTTTAAAAAAGATTAATTCAGAACAGGGAACAGGGCAGAGAAGGGCCAGGAGGATAATCAGAGGAATGAAGAACCTGCCTTACAAGAGAAGACTCAAAGAATTTGGCTTGTTTAGCCTAACCAAACAAAGGCTGAGGGGAGATCTGATTGCTCTCTATAAATACATCACAGGGATAAATAACTCCTCTCCCTCCCTGGTATTTAAGTTAAGGGCCAATGTTGGCACAAGAACAAATGGATGTAAGCTGGACATCAACAAGTTTAGGCTTGAAACTACATGAAGGTTTCTAACCATCAGTGAAACAAAATTCTGGAACAGCCTGCCAAGGGGAGCAGTGGGGGCAAAGAACCTCACTGTCTTCAAGACTGAGCTTGATAATGTTATGGAGGGGATGGTATGATTAGATTGCCTACAATGGCATGTGGCCCATCAGTGACTGCCAGTAGCAAATATCCCTAAATGGTCAAAGATGTCACACTAGATGGAAAGGGTTCTGAGTTACTAAAGTGAATTCTTTCCCAGGTGTCTGGCTGGGCATCTCACCCACCCGCTCAAGGTCAAACTCACCATATTTGGAGTCTGGAGGGAATTTTGCCCCAAGTCAAATTGGCAGAAACCTTGTGGGTTTTTTGTCTTCCTCTGCAGCATGTGGCATGGGTCACTTGCAGGTTTAAACAAGTATAAATGGTGGCTTCTCTGTAACTTGAAGTCATTAAGTCATCATATGAAGACTTCAGCAACTAATTGGTTCTAGTCCTATTACAGGCGTATGTGTGGGGGGGAGAGGTTGTGTGGCCTGCGATGTGCCAGAGATCAGACTAGATGATCACGATGGTCCCGTCTGACCTTAAAGTCTATGAACACCCTCTGCTTTGAGAGAGGTGACACCTGAGAGCCAGCTGGTAGGGAAGCCTCAATATCACAGCATTGCTCCCCCTTCCCTGCACCCCACAGAAGCTCCTCTGCTGTAGTGCCATAGCGATGGGAGAGAATTTCCCTCCATGCATGGGTGCGGGAAGGGCTGGAGCCAGGGACTATCTCCTGTACTTCAGTCCTACAACTCCAGGGGACCTAGTTAATGGGAACACCACCACCACTCCTGAAGAGACTATGCTGCCAGGTGGGAACCCTGAGAATGGATCACAAGACTCAGAGGAAGACTTGCTGGTGCTTAAGTGGGTATGAGCTCCCTGACCCCACCAGTCTGTGAACTCTGCTCAGAGCTGTGCCAGCCCTTACTTTGCCTGGCAGGTTAACAATAGGTGCATTCCAATCCCTGAGCTCTCCTGAAGCCTTCCCCTGCAGAGTTCAGTCCTGAACCGCTGGACACTCACAGAAATAACCAGGTAAGCAGTCCCCAAAGGAACAGTGCACACACCTCTTGTTTGCTTCAGCTGAGGATCAGCGCCAATGCAACATCACAGCACTGAGATGTATGTATAGTAAAAACAAGCACAGGTTTATTATCAGAGGCTACGATTTCAGAGCTAAGGAGTAAAGACAATAATGGAGACAGAAATGGTTCCATATAAAATCAAGTGTAACATGCTTCCTGGAGACTCAACTTCAGACAAGGTTGTTAGCCTGTTAACGTTATGTAGTTTATCTCCCAACAAGGCCAGGGAGCCCCCAGTCATGAATACAAAAAGCATGGCACCTTTTGCTTCCTCAGTGAAGGAGCCTTCTGTTTAACCCCCTGCCCTGTGGGATTGTTTTGCACACAGCCAGGCTAACCCTCTTGGATAATTTATTTTTTCCCTGTGTTGTTGTGACATACCCAGGGCATAATCCAGACTAGTTAGTAGCTGCATCATCCCTGCCCTCTAACCTGGGGTGCCCTTTACACTGCTTTGTTGCTGTAACCTCCAGTCTGGACTGCTCACAAACAGCCTCCAGCATGCAAGTCACTCCCAGCTATATCTGCGTGTGCTGCAGCCAGCCAGCCACACTATGGCTCTCACAGGCCTTAGTTGTACTGCAGGGTGACCTCAACACTCTCCCAGTCCTAGATTTGCCCCCAGCAATGTATATCTTATACTGCCCAGCCCTCTCCTGGACAATACAAGCTCATATACAGTCCATCAGTTTATTAATTGAAATGATACACACACGTCTTGTTACCCCAAATGGAGTTTCCCTAACAAACACACTGGTTTAGATAAAACAATAAAACAAGTGTATTAACTACAAAGAGAGATTTTAAGTGAGTACAAGTAACAAGGCATAAAAGCCAGAAATGGTTACAAGATAAAATGCAACTAGTGCCTAACTGAACAAACTATTTTAAATTCAAAGCAAAATTTCTCACCACATGCTCTCAACAGTCTTACAGGCCAAACTCCTTAGACCAGGACCCCTTCTTCTGGTTAATGGCTGTTGCCTTTGTCCCTTCTTGTGAAGTGAATCAGTGGACAGAGAGAGAGGGAGGAGGAGGGAATGCCCCTTCTTTTTATAGTCTTGTCTCCTCTTTGAGAAGCATTTCCAACTGGGAGCATGGTGACAGGCAGGCTGCAGGCAGGCTGTGTGGAAGGAAGCTCCATACCGTTTCCTTGTTAAGATATAGATTTTTGCCCCGTTCCCTCTCCTTAGCAGGTAAATAGCCCATCAGCCTTGTTTACACATGGCTGAGGCACAGGTTGGGCTTTATCTCTGAGGAAGTGGTTTGGCCATTCCCCAGACTTCTCTGGCAAACATACTTTTAGTCCTGATCTCAGTGTATGTTTGTAACTTCACAATAATGCTGTATTTTGCCATGGTATTATTGATCAGCAAATTCTGAGTTTTTATAGGACATCTGACAAGATGTACTTTGTACAAAGATGACTGCGGGAGTGTGTAAAGTGTGGGCACGGATGCAACAGAAATCTGACCAAAGGTGCCTCTGTGTAAGTGCGGGTCCCCTTGGGGTGGCTTACAATGCTTAATGTACATGGCCAACAGGTGAATCAATGTCCTTTGCCTGATCCAAAGCCCACCTGTCAGCTCTGCCTTGGAAACAGACTTCAAAATGTCTTGTCTATACATCTACTTAAATACCCTCCCTGCATACAGCTCGCAATGGTTTGAGGATCAGTAGGATATAAGCTTTTATTAGAGACCTCACATGACATCACCAACAGAGATAAATACTGTGAAAGCAGGGTGCTAGGTGTAGTGAGTTTTTCAGGCTTGTTAGGAGTTACAGAACTGTGGCCCCTTGGCCAGCTGGCACTAGGCTTGCCAACTTTCTAATTGCACAAAACCAAATACCTTACCCCTACCCCTTTCCTGAGGCCCCGCCGCCCCGCTCACTACATTCCCCCTCTCTCGGTGACTCGCCCTCCCCTACTCTCACTCACTTTCACCGGGCTGGGACAGGGGCTTGGGGTGTGGGAGGGGGTATGGGCTCTGGGCTGGGGTTGTGGGCTCTGGGGTGGGGCCAGGGATGAGGGGTTTGGGGTGCAGGAGGGGGCTCCAGGCTGGGGGGTGGGGCTGAGGGATTCAGAGTGTGGGAGGGGGCTGCGGGTTGAGACAGGGGGTTGGGGTGCAGGAGTGGGTGAGGCCGGGGATGAGGGGTTCAAGGTGTGGGAGGGGGCTCTGGGCTGCGGCAGAGGGTTGGGGTGCAGGGGGAGTGAGGGCTCTGGGCTGCGGGTGCGAGCTCTGGGGTGGGACCAGGGATGAGGGGGTTGGGGTACAGAAGGGGGTTCTGGGTTGGGTGGGGCTCAGGACTGCAGCAGGGGGTTGGGGTGCAGGGGTGTGTTAGGGTTCTGGGCTGGGGGGGCAGGCTCTGGGGGGGGGCCAGGGATGAGGGCCTTTGGGTGGCGGGGGGGGATTCCGGGTTGGGGGGGCTGAGGGCTGGGGCAGGGGGTTGGGGCTCTGGCTTACCTCGCACGGCTCCCGATCAGCGGCGCAGTGTTGGGGCTAAGGCAGGCTGCCTGCCTCTCCTGACACCGCGTTGCACGTGCACCAGAAGTGGCCAGAAGGTCCAGCGCTAGTAGGCGGGAGGGGTGGGGGCAGGAGGCTCCGCGTGCTGCTCTTGCCCACAGGCACTGCCAATGGGACTGCTGAGCTGGTGCTCGGGGCGGGGGCAGCGCATGGATCCCTGTGGTCCCCCTGCCTAGGAGCCGGACCTGCTGGCTTCTTCTGGGGCACAGCATGGTGCCCCAGACCAGGTAGGGACTACTCTGCCTTAGCACTGCAGCCCTGCCAACCGGACTTTTAACGGCCCGGTTGGCAGTGCTGACCGGAGCCACGAGGGTCCCTTTTCGACCTGGTGTCCCGGTCGAAAACCGGACACCTGGTCACCCTATCTGGCACCCATGGGCATGTGTGTCACAGCAGGGGGATCAGTGTGGAGGGATCTCCCCTCCGTGGCCCTGAGATCTGTCTTCCCTGTGGATCAGCCTGCTAAGGCTATGATTCCTACTCATAGTCCCACAAAACCCTGCCCACCTGAGCAGAGGGCCACCAGGAAACTCTACAAGCTTAGCTTCAGTTTCTTGGTCCTGCCCCCTCCCATGAGATCAGACAGCCCTAAAAGCCTGGGATCTTTGGATCCCCAGCTAATCCTGGCAGACTCAACTCCACACTCCAGAGTGTGACGAGTTCAGCATTGGGCAGGTTACTGTTTCTGTGGACTAAAAACTTCGACAGCTGCCCCGTCCCTCACTTGGCATAAGTGTTTACACCTCATAGCTGCCTCACGTGCCAAGGGAAAACAGGAAGGCAGCATCGGGAAGACAAATGCACCCAGCTGCCATTTTGTGGGTGACTCATGTGATCTGGGAAAATCCTGTTCTGGTTTCCAAGGACTTCCTGTGCCAGCAGGCTGGCTGATGAACCAGTGTCTGTAGCCCACCTGAATGGGCTGAGTCTCTGCTTGAGCTCCCCAAGTTGCATCTCTGCATTAGATGCCTCTGCATCATGAAAACAGACTTTTATCACACCCTCCCCAAGGGTGCAGGCTGCCTGACATATAGATCCAAAGCACTCACTGTCTAGCATGTACCACTGCTGGGTCTGTAAAAGGCACAGTCCCCTACACCTACCCTGTCCTCAGAGCACACACACCCCAAGATAGCATCCAAACTCATTCCATTCCAGGGCATTTGCTCACTGAAAATCAACAACACAACATAGACCTCAGCCTAAACTGGCTCCCTAGCTCTCTTCTAGTCCCCAAGGGATGCTCCCATTTGATAGTGAGCAGCATGTCCAGTATTGTCAGTCCCACATGTTTAAAAAAAATAAATAAATAAGAGTCATCAGCACCCTACCCCAAAATCAGGTTTAAAAAATAAATCTGATGATTTTAAAGCCAAATACATTTTAGGTTCTTCTAAACCTTCAGGGTTCAGATTTTCCAGCCTCCCCCTACCCCCCCCCCCAACAAGGAGGGCTAGAAACTTACTCTGTTTAACAGAAAGCTGAGAGTCCCAAGTAATCACATGACTCCAGGAGCTGAGGCTTTAAAAAGCCACATGAAATATTGCCATTACAGCTGGTTAAAACTCAGAATTCATTTTGGGAAAAAATGTTGATTTTTGACATGTTTGTTCCAGATCAGAACAAAAATGAACGTTTTTAAAATTCCCTATAAAATTTTTGGAAAAATCCATTTTGATAAAAAGCTAAGTGTTCTCTTCTGGTTTTGATTTATAAAATTTTCACTCTAGTTTAGAATATAAACAGACAACAAAACAAATTGGGAAATGAAAGGTCATTTCAAAATGAAAAATCAGTGTTCCAATAAGGACCTCATAGAAATGCTTGATTTCATTCCCCCCTCCCCAAAACGTCATTGAAATTGACACATTCCTGAAGGAAGTGTCATTTCCTGACAGCAAAAACATCCCCTCAGAAAAACTGCAGTTAGTGGTAGTTGGCTACACTGCGTCTGGCACAGTGAGTCAGCAACACTGTGTTTGGCATCTGATACTTGCTCCCAGGTGCAGGTAGAGGCAGGCATACTGCTGACATGTCTACACAACAATCGGAGATTTGACCCCAATCGGGGTTGGATAGACATAGAATCATAGAAGATCAGGGTTGGAAGAGACCTCAGGAGGTCATCTAGTCCAAGCCCCTTCTCAAAGCAGGACCAACCCCAACTAAATCATCCCAGCCAGGGCTTTGTCAAGCCGGGCCTTAAAAATCTCTAAGGATGGAGATTCCACAACCTCCCTAGGTAATTCATTCCTGTGCTTCACCACGCTCCTAGTGAAATGGTGTTTCCTAATATCCAACACAGACCTCCCCCACTGCAACTTGAGACCATTGCTTCATGTTCTGTCATCTGCCACCACTGAGAACAGCCAAGCTCCATCCTCTTTGGAACCTCCCTTCAGGTAGTTGAAGGCTGCTATCAAATCCCCCTACTCTTCTCATCTGAAGACTAAACAAGCCCAGTTCCCTCAGTCTCTCCTCGTAAGTCATGTGTTCCAGCCCCCTGAACATTTTCATTGCCCTCCGTTGGACTCTCTCCAATTTGTCCACATCCTTTCTGTAGGGGGGGCCCCCCAAAACTGGACACAATACTCCAGATGTGGCCTCACCAGTGCCGAATAGAGGGGAATAATCACTTTCCTCGATTTGCTGGCAAGGCACCTACTAATGCAGCCCAATATGCGGTTAGCCTTCTTGGCAACAAGGGCACACTGTCAAGTATCAGAGGGGTAGCCGTGTTAGTCTGGATCTGTAAAAAGCAACAGAGAGTCTTGTGGCACCTTTAAGACTAACAGATGTATTGGAGCATAAGCTTTCGTGGGTGAATGCCCACTTCGTCGGATGCAACGACGAAGTGGGCATTCACCCACGAAAGCTTATGCTCCTGTAAACAGAGTCAGGATGAGCTCTACCCTGACATCTGGTGGTGAATTATGGCGAGTGTGGAAAAGAACTCCAGGGGCTGATCTTGTTTGCATAGGCACACCCACTCGCCTGGCATGAAACAACAGCAACTGAAAGTGGTTACTTTGGCTGGTGTGGGATCCCCAGTTTCTCTGTTATTGGGGCAGGAAGAATAAAGTTTTGTTACCCTGATTCTGTGAATCAAGGCCAGTGGAACTGTTGTATGACAGAAGGACTGAGTGAGTCCTTCACCATTACCTAAGTAGCACTTGCTTGACAAGGGGCATGGGTTACAAAACCCAGTGAATTGAGAGAGGCTGGGGGCAGGTATTTGTACCTGGTGGTGTGGGCCTGTTTGTGAGCTGGAAATACCAAGTGCACTGTCTCCTCTCTCCACTGTTGCATGTCAGAGCTAACTTTGATTCCATTAGGAGTCTAGTTACAGGTTGCTGAGCTGAATTCACTTTGGGCCAATAGTGCACCAGCACTGGGGCACCCCTACTACTAGCTGAAATCACAAAAGAGCTAAAGTTACTAAGAACTGAGATCACTGAGGCTGTGTTAACTAGTGGGGGAGCCTGAAGCTATATTGCTAAGCGGCTGGCGGAGCAGTTGTGGGGACAGCTGGAGGAGCAGCGAGCGGAGCCTTGCAGGGTTGGTTGGAGCAGAGCTGAGCGGCTCTCTGGTTGGGGAGCGGAGCGGAGCAGCTGGTAGAGCAGAGCAGTTCGTGGGACGGCAGGAGCGGCTCACGGGATGGCTAGTGGAGTGGAGTGGAGTGGCTCATGGTGAAGGCTGCGGCGGAACCCCACGGAGAGGCGGCCGGTCGACCTTGGATCACGTAAGGTGCCCCTTAACACCTGGCGTGTCCCCCCCTTTGAGCTCTGGGGCTGCACTGACCAGGGACAGAGACTTTGGGGATTGTTGGACTTTTGGGACTTTGGTGATTCTTGGGTTGCTGGTTTCAAGAACCAACGGGAAAGGACACGGCCCAATTTGCTGGGGTGGGTCTTCGCTCATGGTTTGGTCTGTGAACACTAGTTGTGGTGTTTTCCCAATTTAATGCTATGTTGTTTACCTCATGTTATTAAAACATTTTCTGCTACACCAAGGCTCTGTGCTTGCCTCTTCGAGGCGCCCAGGGGTGTGTGTAAGATTTTTCCAGGTCACTGGGTGGGGGCTCGAGCTGGTTTTGTGTCACGCTGTTGGGAGGGGACCCCTATGTACTGAACCCAGCCCTTGCTGCTATCAACTTGGCCTGGCAGAAGGGTTACACTCCAATACATCTGTTAGTCTTAAAGGTGCCACAAGACTCTCTGTTGCTTTTTACAAGGGCACACTGCTGACTCATATCCAGCTTCTCGTCCACTGTAATCCCCAGGTCCTTTTCTGCAGAACTGCTGCTTAGCCAGTCAGTCCCCAGCCTGTAGCGGTGCATGGGATTCTTCTGTCCTAAGTGCAGGACTCTGCACTTGTTCTTGTTGAACCTCCTCAGATTTATTTTGGCCCAATCCTCCAATTTGTCTAGGTCACTCTGGACCCTATCCCTACCCTCCAGCGTATCTACCTCTCCCACCAGCTTAGTGTCATCTGCGAACTTGCTGAAGGTGCAATTCATCCCATCATCCAGATCATTAATAAAGATGTTAAACAAAACCGGCCCCAGGACCGACCCCTGGGGCACTCCACTTGATACCGGCTACCAGCTAGACATACCTATACCTGTGCTAGCTTTAATTTAGCTAATGCAGCTAAAAACAGCAGTGAAGACATGGCAGCACGGGCTGTACAAACCCAGCTGGGACTCAGAATACATGAATTTGCATTCCTAGCCTGAGCCAGGTCCATGCCACTGCACCTCTCTGCTATTTTTAGCTGTACTAGCTAGAGTAACACTAGCCTGGGTATGCCTCCTGCAGCTGCAATCACCCCTCTGTCTGCAGTGTTGACATAGCCTATGTTGCTCTTGTCTTTTGCTCAGTGGGACCCAATTAGGGCCAGTCAAACAAATGGTAAATATTTTCCAGGACAACATTTCAAACAAAACAAAAAGAAGGGTTCACTTGATTTGAAACTGGACTTTTGGGGTCCCCCCACCCAAAATGGGCAGCTTTGTTTTGAATCAAACTGTTGTTTTATTTCAGTTTTCAAACATTAAAAGGGCCGAAACATGGTATACACCCATCTCACTAAGTAGAGGCCCTCCAATCATCAATGCATCTGTCTTCACAACACCCCAAGCGGCAGGGCAGAGCTAGTATCCCCACTGTACAAGGGGAAACCGAGGCAGAGAGACGAAGGCCCAGACCCTCAAAAAGGCATTTATGCACCTACTCATCTTGATTTCAATGAGAGTTAGGTGCTTAAATACCTTTGAGGATCTCAGCCCCAGTAATCTGGTCAAGCCCAGAGGAAGGACTCAGACCCAGCTACCAAGTTAATGCTCTAAACTTTGGAGTCTAAAGAGTTAGGTCGACTCAGCTACGTTGCCACGCCCCTGAGCAACATAGTTAAGCTGACCTAACCCCTGATGTAGACAGTGCTAGGTCGACGGAAGTGTTCTTCTGTCAACCTAGCTACCACCTCTTGGAGTTGGATTAGCTACACCAATGGGAGAACATGAGTGTAGGCAGTAGCTACACTCTGTGCTGCTGTAGCATTTCAAGTGTAGACAAGCTTCATTCTCCATTCAAGACACCAACCCTTCTGCAACTGGGCAAACTATTAGGGTCTATTTCAAGAGGTGCCCGGAGTCCATTGAGCAGGATTGACCAACCTCTCCTTCCTGTTACCAGCTTTGCCTGTTACTTTTGGGTGTGCTCATTTATTAGGGTTACTCTTCTGGGGGGGGGGGGTCTGTAATTCTATCAATGTACTGTTTGTGTCACTTGGGTTCTCATATGGCGCTCTACTTCTCCGTGCTGCAAGTTCCCTCCCAATGGAGCTATCCTGCAGGACCTAGGTTCCCCAGGGCTGGGTTCTTCCAGCTCCAGAATCAGACAGACAGACAGACAGACACACACACACACACACACAGCATGACTGAGCAGGCTGGGTCGAGCAGCCCTTCCAAGCTGCCACCCTCATATGTCCCAGGTTCAGCACGTCTCTATCCCAATTTTCATGTTACAATTGTTCTGGTAATAACCCACTTGATGAGCAAACCCCACAGTATTTTTGGGTGCTGCAAGGATCTTTTAGCTTAGGTATGAGGAGCGTTGCTGCAGAGTGAATGAGGAAACCAAAAAACACCCACGGGGGTGGGGTGGGAGGGTGGAGAGAAGCAACCAGTTTAATCATGAAAGTTATTTATTGCCAGGTAATAACCATAGGGGAGCCAAACAAACAAAACAGTTATCATATTAAATCTAACTTAAATTTGATTATAAAAGTCAGATTTACAAAACTATAACTGATCACACAAGTCAGGGTCAGAAGGCTATACCGAGAGAGAGAGATTGGTTCTCACCACTCCATGAAGCTTGAATCGATCAGGGGTCCCAGGTGGTAGTAGCTGAGGGTCCAGAGTGCTGGAGACAGGCAGAGCTGCCAGCACGATCAGTTAGGAGAAGGTGAAGTCCCAGTGGAACTGCTGCAAATTTTGGATCCAGGCATCAGAACACTTACTTGAGCATGGGTAGGGGTTTTTGTAGAGAAACAACAATGGTTCAAGGGAGAACACTAGATTTGTTTATGTGTAAACTAGGGAGAATACCAAAGTTGTTTTGTTCAGGCTAGACATGGGAGCTGATCGTTCCTGGCTCTGGGTGGTGTTCCTTGGAGGGAGCTCACAATGCAATAAGGGAGCTTCACTATTTTGGATACCAATAAAGGATTTATTACTAGAATTGGTCTGATAACTACTGAGCTGGGTGTGTGCAGGCGTGGGTTCATTAACAGCTGGAGCAGAGATCCCCCATCATGCAGTGCTTCCCTGCTTTTCTGGTCCCAGAGTTCCGTGCAGTTCTTGCCTTGGAATCTCTGTTCTCCATTCTTTATGCTAATGGAGATGCCTCCTTGTCCCATCTTCAATGCAAATGAGGCTAGGGGAGTTTCCTTAATCCTGTCATCCTTATCCCAGGGGTTTAGGTGTGTCTCCCACTGCCTTTTCATTGCTTTTTGTAAGTTTTTCTTCTGATGCAGATTTGGTTCAAGCAGAGGCTGCGGGGGTGTGGGTCTTTCTTGAGTCAGACAGGCTGGGTACTGTGCCCTGGTTCCCCAAGAACACAGAGCTGCTAGGTAACATGCCATAGGGAACTGTCTCCCCTCCTCCAGTCGAAGGAATATCTGATTCCTGAGATAATCAGCACAGGCACCCTGCTGGTTGTACAAGGGTTCCTCTGTTGCTGGGAATCATAGACCCCAAGAGCTGGGAGCTGGACTCCCTCTGTCCACAGCAAATAAAAGGGTGAGATTCCCATTAGAGGCAATAACAAACACTGACACAGGAAAATGTTTCCAGTCACTCCGTGAGTGTTTTTATGGAAGCTGTGTGTGTTGCAGAAGTGCCATTCATCTCCACAACAATGGGATTGATTAATTAGCCTAGGCGGTAATCTAATGACAATCCAATTTAGCTGCACAGCAGCTGGATAGGCTCAGCGCAGAGCAGCTGCCTTGGGAGAGCTTGCAGGGTGTGGGCCCTTGGCACAGCTAAGCAGGATGTGGTCATAAAGGGATCTCCACCATTTGAACCAGGGGCAGCTCCAGGCACCAGCGCATCAAGCGCGTGCCTGGGGCGGCAAGCTGCGGGGGGCGGCCTGCCGGTCGCCATGAGGGCGGCAGTCAGGCTGCCTTCGGCAGCATGCCTGCAGGAGGTCTGCCGGGTCCGCGGTTTCAGCGGCAATTTGGCGGTGGGACCGGCAGACCTCCTGCAGGCATGGCGCCAAAGGCTGCCTGACTGCCATGCTTGGGGCGGCAAAATACATAGAGCCGCCCCTGATTTGAACATGCAGCCAGAGGGGGACTGAGATGGACTTTGGAGCACCCCAAGCAGGGGCTGCCTCCATTCCAGTGTCCCACTGAACCCAGTGCATCCTGGGACCAGCATCTGGGAGCTGAGTGAGCACTGTGTCTCCCTGTGGAGGTTCAGTGCCCAGATGTGGAGAGGTCCCCTGGAACTAGGAGCACAACAGGAGGAGAAAGACAGGCCAAGAGCCATATCAGCCAGGCGAGGCACTGGATCTGAAGGGTCACCAAATATTTGCTTGTTTATCTCACCAACTGATTGTGAAATGCTCAGGGAGAGATTGGAGAGGCTACAGAAACAGCAAACCCAACAATAATGGAGGATTTCAACTGTCCCCCTATTGAGTCCAATATGTCACATCAGGACAGGATGCAGAAATATTATCGGACAGTCGAGGTGTTACAGGAGCACTCAAAGAAGACAAGGCCATTGCAGAGAAGCTAAATGAATTCTTTGCATCACTCTTCACTGCAGAGAATCTGAGAGAGATTCCCACATTTGAGACATTCTTTTTAGGTGACAAATCTGAGCAACTGTCCCAGAGTGAGGGGTCATTAGATGTGGTTTTAGAAAAAAAATGATAAACTAAACAGTAATAAGTCACCAGGACCAGATGGGATTCATCCAAGAGTTCTGAAGGAACTCAAATGTGAAACTGCAGAACTACTAATTGTAGTATGTAATCTATTGATTAAATCAGCCACTGTACCAGATGACTGAAGGGTAGCTAATGTAACACCAATTTTTTTTAAAGGGTCCAGAGGTGATGCTGGCAATTCCAGGCCAGTAAGCCTAACTTCAGTACTGGGCAAACTGATTGAAAATTCTGTTTTTTACTGTAGTATCAGACACATAGATGAACATGATATGTTGGGGAAGAGCCAACACAGCTTTTGTAAAGGGAAACCATGCCTCACCAATATACTAGAATTCTTTGAGGTATCAATGAGTATGTGGACAAGGGTGATTCAGAAGATACAGTGTACCTGAACTTTCAGAAAGCATTTGACAAGGTCCTCAAAGGCTCTTAAGCAAAGTAAGCTGTCATGGGATAAGAATGAAGGTCCTCTCATGGATCAGTAACTGGTTAAAAGACAAGAAATAAAGGGTAGGAATAAATTGTCAGTTTTCACAATTGAGACAGGTAAATAACGGGGTCCCCCAGGGATTTATACTGGGACCAGTGGTGTTTGACATATTCATAAATGATCTGGATAAAGGGGTAAACAGTGAGGTGAAAAAGATTGCAAATGATACAAAATTACTCAACATAATTAAGTCCAAAGCAGACTGTGAAAAGTTACAAAGGGATCTCACAAAACTGGGTGACTGGGCAACAAAATGGCAGCTGAAATTCAGTGTTGATAAATGCAAAGTATTGCGCATTGGAAAACATAATCCCAACTATACATATAAAATGATGGGGTCTAAATTAGCTGTTACCACTCAAGAAAGAGATCTTGGCATCATTGTGGATAGTTCTCTGAAAACAGCTACTCAGTGTGCAGTGGCAGTCAAAAAAGCTAACAGAATGTTAGGAACCATTAGGAAAGGGATAGATAGTAAAACAGAAAATATTATAATGCCATTATATAAATCCATGGTACCCACATCTTGAATACTGTGTGCAATTCTGGACACCTCAGCTTCAAAAAGGTATTAGAATGGGGGAAGGAGGGGAAGTGCAGAGAAAGGCAACAAAAAATGAATAGGGGTATGGAACAGCTTCCATATGAAGAGAGATTAAAAAGACTGGCACTGTTCATCTTAAAGAGGCGACTAAGGCAGGGTATGATAGTGGTCTATAAAATCATGAATGGTGTGGAGAAAGTAAATAAGGAAGTGTTATTTACCCCTTCACATAACACAAGAACTAGAGGTCACCCAGTTAAATTAATAGGCAGACGGTTTAAAACAAACAAAAGGAAGTACTTCTTTACACAACACACAGTCAACCTGTGGAACTCATTGACAGGGGATGTTGTGAAGGCAAAAAGTATAACCGGGTTAAAAAAAGAATTAGATATGTTCATGGAGGATAGGTCCATCAATGGCTATTAGTCAAGAAGGTCAGGGACCAACTCTATGCTCTGGGTGCCCCTAAACCTCCAACTGCCAGAAGCTGGGAGTGGATGACGGGATGGATCACTCGATAAATTGTCCTGTTCTGTTCATTCCCTCTGAAGCACCTGGCAATTGGCCACTGTTGGAAAACAGGATACTGGGCTGGATGGATCACTGGTCTGATCCAGTGTGGCCGTTATTACGTTCTCAACCCTCCATAATTTCTGGGATATGAGTCTGATGCTAACAGGCTTCCCCGGGGGCAGATCTGTCCCATGAACTGGGTGCTGCAGCTGGCGCAGCTTCCTGGCTCCACTGTCTTCTCTGATGGTAAAGAGCACGGGGTTGGGAGAAGGAACTCTCGGCCCCTGCTCCAATCTCAGTGCCTCAGCCTCCCCCCAACACACACACACAAAGCTGACTGCACATTTCAAGCTGGGATGAGCAGGCAGCAGTTCTGCTGGGTTGATACATTGTTTACAAGGGGGCAGGGGAGGAGAAATAGCCCAGCTGCTCAGAGGAGATACAAGTACAAGCAAATCTCAGAGGACATACAGGCACAACCACTGTCTGACCCCACCCTCACCCCCAAACCTTTCCAGTCCTGTGTCAGTACATGACTAATGCAGTATGTGCCATCCCGGTGTGACCATGTGGGAGGTCGCATGTTGCCCATGTGGTCCTTACAGTGGCAAAGCATTAGCACCCCAGCATACACCGCTGGCTGGGCATGGTGCAGCAGCTCGTTCCTCTCTAGTGCCCCTTGCCAATGGTCATTCCAGTCCCATGGTAATCTGCCTCTTCTCATAAAGCATCCCTTTGGCCAGGTCGCACTTTGGTCCCACCCCGTCCAGGGTAACATTCCCACAAACAGCAGTCCCTTTCCTTACGTCTGCTCTTTGACCCCAGCTCTGGGCCCCAAGGTCCTCGCACCCTCCTCTCAGGGCTTTAGACTGTCCTGATCCCCTTATGTCAGGGGCCTCACACCACCCTGCCCAGTGAGGGGCACTACACTGAGGTCCAGTCCACAGACCCTACAACCAGCAGCTAAGAGCTGCTCCATCAGGCTCTTCGTTGCTGCCTCCTTAGACTCCTTCCTCCCCTAGCTTGCCAGCAGGGCTCTCCCACAGCCTCTCTAAGGTTACCCTTCTTTCAGGGCCAGGAATCACAGGACTCCCCCTGGAATCCCCAGGAAACCCCCAACCCAGTTTCTGTCCACCACAGGCTCCACCTTCCATTCCTCTGAAATTTCTCATGCTCCATTTCTAGCTGGACACCTCCCAGGGCTCCAGCTCTCCTTGGCAGTCCGGAACCTGACTTTGTATCAGCACTCACCACTGGACTCTGCTCCATCCCAGCAGCTGAGCCCCATATGTCCCGACCACTTGCCAGACTCTCTGTTCAGGCAAATCCTCCACCCGAGCTTCTGCCTTGACCCTGCTCAGCGTTCCACACTCTCCTCCCAAGACAAGGACTGCAGTACCCTCATGCCTCTCCTTTCTCACTGCCACTTTCCTCCTACCCTGGGTTCCCTGCCTTTCCACTAACCACCCAGCTTCTTCCCCAGCTGGGACTCATTTCAAATTGGGCCTGAGACACTTTCCAGGTGCAACCAGGTGTGTAAAGCCTCTCAAACCCACATTATCCCTTCCTTCATCTGCGTGGGGTAGCCACCCCATTGCACCATCTCTCAAGGGCTGGCATACTGCGTGTGGACTGTAGCCTTGGTTGTGCTTCTTGCAGTTTTCCCTTCCAAACTCTTTCTCTCTCTTTGTTTCCTGCCTCTCCCCTCCCCAGACCCTTTTTATCACTGTGTATCCCACAAATCAAAGGAACCAACTGCCAAAATCAAAGGCGTTGCTGGGCCAGGGTTTTCCACAGGGCAGGGCAGCCACTGGGGATATGTGTTTTGCCCTGTCAAGACTCATCGGACACCCGGTGTGGTGCAGAGAAAGCTGAGAGTTCAGGTCACACCTGCTGTATATACCAAAGGAAGAACTGAGAGGCTGAAAGGATCTCTGCCTGCAAAGCCAGCTGAGGCGAGGTGTCAGAATGTGACTGTGCAACCCACATTAAAACCAGTAGGACTCTTTGTCCCCTTCCAGTGCCTGAACCACATATAGAGATTTATGAGGCCATTACTGCCCCTGACCTAAGGGGTCTAGTCCTTTGGCTAAGGAGGCAGTACTCCTTGCTGTAGTTCTAGAGGTTGCAGGATTAGGACCTGCAGCTGACCCACCCAAGGGGGGATTACAATTATTTGGCCAGCTTACAGTGTTGCTGACACTAAAACTTTTAATTCCTCATCTCTCAAGCTTTGCAACATAGAAGGATCACCGTGTAGGAGCTATCCTAGGAGCCAGGTGGGCTGCACCAGACTGCCATACAACCTTCCATTTAAAGATCAAATATCCATTATCACAATTAAAGAACCAAAAATAAATCAAAAGCACTGCCCAATATAAATGCCATCTGCTTGGACTTGCCTCTTCCTTGAGAGGCAAATAGAATGTGACTTTAGCTTGAGGTCACCAGCCAGGAAACTTGTGCCTTCTGTAAACCCAATCCTTAAAACTATGATGCAGACACAAAGCAACGTATAGAAATCTGTGGAATCCCTCTCACCCTTACTCTCCATCTCCTTGGAAAGGGCAAATGGGCCATAGAGCTTGATCCATTCTCACATTGAGCCAAATCCCAAAGTCTGTTCTGAGGGTGAATTTCACCATTAGGTCGCAATGAAGCAAAACTTCCATTGAGTTAATAGGAGCTGCTTCTTATTCTTTTTCCAAAGTGCTTCAGGATGTGGTCCATTCATTGCATGAGAGGCAATGTATACTGGTGGCTTGGGCAGTGGAGGGGAGCCCCAAGAGAGATGGGGCTTATTTAGACCTAGGCAGAAATTCCTGTTTTGTGGGAAATTCTGACATTTGAAAACGTGTTTTCATTCAGAATCAGAAGGAAAAGTTACCACTTCAAAATGTTTCCCTGAATAGAAAGTCTGAAAAAATTAAGTTGAGAGATATTGAAATGTTTAATTGCAATAAGGATGAAGCATTTATAATATATCTAAAATGGTAATATAATTATTTTATATTAATTATAATATAAAATATATAAAATCAAAATGAAATGAAACAATAAAATTGAAGCAAATCATTTTACCTGATCATAATGATGTGTTTTAACTTTAATGGAGTCAACCATTTCAACAATATCAAAACAAGATGAGTGTGTGGAAATGATTTGATTCAATGTGTTTCCGTCAAAAATGTGTAGAAGTCGGCACATTCCCATTATTTCATTTTTGGCCAAACTGCATTTTCTGATAGAAAATGTTCTGTGTAAACTTTTTCCAAACAACTCTAGTTCTGTACTTGTCAAACACACTTGAGACCATTTTTTCTTAAGATCACAAGTTTGGTTGATAAAGGCAACTGTGTTGACATAACACACATAGGCTTCTGGAAGGCATCTGATTTTGTTCCACATGACATCCTGATAAAAATTTAGCACTTTACAAACTCAGTGCAGCCCACGTCAAGGAATTAAAAACTGATTAACTGATGGATATCAAAAAGTAACTGGAAATGTGGGCTTGTCACCCAGTGGGGGGTGTTTCTGCTGCGGTCCTCACTATGCTATTACATGAGCCTATATAATTCAATATCTTTATCAATGATCTGTAAAGAAATATAACATAATTATTGGCGAAATGTGCAGAGGACAGAAAAATTGGCATGGTAATTAATGATGGGGACAGGTCTGTTATACAGACTGCTGTGGCATGCGTGGTAAGGTTGGTTTATTTGCATAACATGCATTTTAATACAGCCAAATGAAAGGTCATACAGCAGGAACCAAGATTATAGGTCACACTTACAAGATGGGGGGGGAGGGGGGCTAATGTACACTGGAAAGCAGTGACGTTGAAAAGGACTTAAGAGGTCATGGTAGATAACCTAGTGAGATGCTTTAGCTAAGAAGGTTAGTGCAATCTTTGGATGAACCAGCAAGAACAAGCAGAAAGAAGAATATCTGTATATGGCATTGGTGAGACCATTACAGAAGGCTATGTCCAGTTCTGGTATCCACTTCAGAAAGGATGTTGAAAATTTGGATTTGAGATCTGGAAAACTTGCTTTATAGTCAGACTCAAGAAACGCAGTCTATTTAAAGCAACAAAGAGTCCTGTGGCACCTTAAAGACTAACAGATGTATTGGAGCATAAGCTTTCATGGGTGAATACCCACTTCGTCAGACGCATGATCTCTCACTGTGGTCTGTGCAGTATGTAGATAGCAATGGATTTTTCACCTTCAGTCCATTTGGTATGATGTCCATCCGTTTGCATTTGGAAAGGAAGATGATATCTGTATTCACCCACGAAAGCTTATGCTCCAATACATCTGTTAGTCTTTAAGGTGCCACAGGACTCTTTGTTGCTTTTTACAGATCCAGACTAACACGGCTACCCCTCTGATACTTGATCAGTCTATTTAGTTGATCCAAGAGAAGTTTAAGAGGTGACTTGATCATGGTCTACAGATACCTACAGCGGGAGGAGATTTCTGATACTAACCTGCTCTTTAGCAGAAAAGGCGTAATGAGATCCAGTGACTGGATGCTGAAAATAGACAAATTCAGGCTAGAAGTAAGGGACACATTTCAACAGTGAGTGTAATTAACCCTTGGAACAAATTCCCTAGGGAACATTGTGGATACTCCATTACTGGAAGTCTTTAAATCAGGACAGGATCTTTCAAAAGAGATGCTGTAGCTCAAGCAGAGATTATGGGCTGGATGCAGGACGGAATGGGTAAGGGGGTCTGGCCTGTGTTATGTAGAAAGTCAGACTAGATGATCATAATGGTCCCATCTGGCCTTAAAATCTATGAATCTATTCCTAGCTCTGCCACTGACCTTCTGAATGACCTTGAGCAAGTCCTTTTCTGTGCCTCTCTTTCCACTAAGCTCTTGTCTGTCTTATCTGTTCAGCTTGCAGGCTCTTTGGGGCATGGGCTGTCTCTTGCTGTGGTTGTATAGTGCCTAGCACAATGAGGTACTGACACCCTCAGCTTCCCGGCCTTCCTTCCCAGGACCCCTGCCCTCCTTGCTACAGCACTTCTTGCTGGGACTCAGCCAGATACCTGAAAAGTGTTTTCTGGCTCTTATTTCAGAGCATGGTCTCCCAGGCTTCTCTCTGCCATTAGCCCAAGAGAGAAAACTCCCAGCTACCGCTCTCCCGGCTCTCCTCCATGGCCTTCCTTCCACTGCCCTCTGCTCCTTCTTTTATGAAGGCCCAGCTCCTCCCCAGCTGGGTTTGATCACTGAGCTCCAACTCAGTTCTCGTCCCTAGAGTGGGTCCCTCCAGGTCCGCTGAGTGGGGAAGCCTAATTCCACTCACATGCAGCGTTCCATGGAAGCCAATGTGATGCATTTAGGCCTGTGAGTGAATGCCTGCAGGACCGGGCCCTTGCTCTGTGGTGTGTGATGGATCGTGGGTGTTCAATGGAGTACATGGTGAGAACACACAACATTGGAGTAAATAACCAAAGGAAGATGCCGGCTGCGCAGCTAGTGGGGAAGGGGCTTCGCCATCTAAAGTGTCTGCAAATTTGTCTTTAATTGCTAGGCTCTTGCTTCTCTGCTTAATTAACAACCTTGCAGACATCTGGTAAATTATGCCCTTCGTTCATATCAAAGCAACGGAAGCAATTTCTAACTTTCGGCTACAAACTTATCTACATCTAACAGGAAATGTATTTTTTAAGCAAAATAGGGTGGCGGGGAGAGAAGTGTTTAATTAATAAGAGAGATGTGTTAGGCCCAGCTCTGGAGGGCAAAGTGACACTGGGAAGTGCTACTGAGAGCTTCACAACGTGCACTTCTCTCCAGCCTCTCAGGCTCAATGGGAAAAGCACGCTCATGCTCATTTAGACTAATGTCATTCCTTATTAGAACTTTCCATACATTGTCTAATTAACCCAGCCCCCTCCATGCAGCAGGTAATGCTTCTCCTCATCCTTATCCCTGTGGTGGCACCATGCTTAATGTCAGAGACAGCCATGCCAGAGAGAAATCACAATTCCAGTTGTCTGTTGTGCACATCTTTAATGCTCCATAAACAAAGGAAGATGGAGGCTGGCTGGCATGTCTACAGAGGCAGAGGTTAGGTAGTTTAGGTAAAATTCCATACTTTCAAATGGTTAACTTTAAGAACATCAGAACAGCTAGTGGGTCACCCCAGTGATCCATCTAATCAGTATCCTGGTGCTTCAGAGGGAATGAACAGAACAGGGCAATTATTGAATGAGCTATCCCCAGTCATCCACTCCCAGATTCTGACAGTTAGAGGTTTAGGGGCACCCAGAGCAAGGAGTTGATCCCTGACCTTCTTGACTAATAGCCATTGATGAACCTATCCTCCATGAATTAATCTAATTCACTTTTTGCCTTCACATCATCCCCTGGCAATGAGTTCCACAGGTTGACTGTATGTTGTACTTTACGTTGTTTGTTTTAAACTCTCTGCCTATTAATTTCATTGGGTGACCCGATTCCTGTGTTATGTGAAGGGATAAATAACATTTCCCTATTCATTGTCTCTATACCATTCATTATTTTATAGACCTCTGTCATATCCTCCTCAGTCATGTCTTTTCTAAGATGAACAGTCCCCATTTTTTTTAATCTCTTCTCATCATTTTTGTTGGCCTTCTCTGTACTTTTTTCCCATTCTAATATAACTTTTTTGAGACAGAGCAACCAGAACTGCGCACGGTATTCAAGGTGTGGGTGTACCATGGATTTATATAGTGGCACTATGGTATTTTCCATTTTACTATCTATCCTTTCCCTAATGGTTCCTAACGTTCTGTTAGCTTTTTTGACTGCTGCTGCATACTGAGCAGATGTTTTCAGAGAACTAGCCACAATGACTCCAAGATCTTTCTCTAATGGTAACAGCTAATTTAGACCCCACCATTTAGTTGGGATTACGTTTTCCAATGTGCATTACTTTGCATTTATCAACATTGAATCTTATCTATCATTTTGTTGCCCAGTCACCCAGTTTACTGAGATCTCCTTGTAACTCTTCACAGCCAGCTTTGGACTTAACTGTCTTGAGTAATTTTGCATCATCTGCACTCTTTGCCACCCCATTGTTTACCCTTTTTTCCAGATCATTTATGAATATTGTAGAAAAGCAAAGACTTGCCGCCGTGGCGCCACCTGCTGGTCGTCCTGGGAATTAGCTCTTATCCAGCCTGGAGCGCCCTCTGCAGGCCAGCGTCTCGCCTGCCGCTGGCCCCATGTCCCTCCCGGACCCTTTACCTCAGGGTTCTGCCACAGCAGTACCCCAGTGCTCTGGGTCTCCCCTCCCAGGGGAACCCCCAACCCTCTCACCCACCTTGCCTCAGTGGCTACTATCAGTCATGATCTAGCCCCCGCTCACTGGGGCAAACTGCAGTCTGTCATGGCTACTCATCATTAGCAAGGAGGTTGGACCAGCTGCCTCTGCCTATCTCTGGGCTGCACCTCTCAGCCCCATTACCTGCATAGGCCTTTACCAAGGCTTCAGCCTGGGGAGTTGCCAGGCTGCAGCTCCCCAGCTCCTCTGGCCTTTCCCCAGCCCTGCTCCACTCCAGGTACCCTTGCTCCTTCAGGCATCTAGGTCCTTCTCTTTCCAGAGAGAGAGAGAGAGAGAGAGAGTCTGACCCAGCTCCTCCCTGAGCCCTTATAATCTGTTGAATAGAACTAGTCCCAGTACAGAACCCTGGAGGAACCCCCACACCACCAAGTCACCTCTGTCCATTGTGAAAACTGACTATTTATTCCTATCCTTTGTTTCCTGTCTTTTAATCAGTTACTGATCCATGAGAGGACCTTCCCTCTTATCCCATGACTGCTTACTTTGCTTAACAGCCTTCGGTGAGGGACCTTTTCAAAGGCTTTCTGAAGGTCCAAGTACACTATATCAGCTGGATTACTCTTGTGCAAATGCTTGTTGATGCCCTCAAAGGATTCTAATAGACTGGTGAAGCATGATTTTCCTGTACAAAAGCCATGTTGACTCTTCCTCAACATAGCATGTTCATCTATATGTCTGATAATTCTGTTCTTTACTATAGTTACAACCAGTTTGCCTGGTACTGAAGTTAGGCTTACCATCCTGTAATTGCCAGGATCTCCTCTTGAGCCTTTTAAAAAAAAAAAAAAAAAGGGTGTTACAGTAGTTCCCCTCCAGTCATCTGGTACAGTGGCTGATTTAAGTGTTAAGTTAGTAGTTCTGCAATTTCATATCTGAGTTCCTTCAGAACTCTTGGATGAATACCATCTGGTCCTGGTGACTTATTACTGTTTAATTTATCAATTTGTTCCCAAACCTCCTCTACTGATATCTCAATCTGGGGCAGTTCCTCAGATTTGTCACCTAAAAAGAATGGCTCAGGTGTGGGGATCTCCTCCAAATTCTCTGCAGTGAAGACCTATGCAAAGAACTAATTTAACTTCTCCACAATGGCCATGTCTTCCTTGAGTGCTCCTTTAGCTCCTCAAATATCTAGTGGCCCCACTCCAGGTTTGGGAAACTTCTTGCTTCAGGTGTATTTAAAAATGTTTTTCCTGATACTTTTTGTGTCTTTTTCTAGTTGCTTTTCAAAATCATTCTTGGCCTGCCTTATTATTCTTTTACACCTGACTTGCCAGAGTTTATGTTCCTTTCTATTTTCCTCGGTAAGATCTGACCTCCAATTTTTAAAGGATGCCTTTTGCCTCTATCTGCCTCTTTTACTGTGCTGTTTAGCCATACTGTTTTCTTGGTCCCCTTACTCTTTTATTGGGGGTATACATTTAATTTGAACCTCTATTATGGTGTTTTTAAATAGTGTTCATGCAGTTTGCAGGCATTTCACCCTTGTGACTATTGGTTGTAACCTGAACACCAAATATATTGGATTTTTATTGGTTGTTTTTTAACTAACTCCAACATTCTTGCCAGAAGTTTTACCCGAGTATGTATTCTCAACTTTAACGTCACCTTCACAAAGTTTTTTGTTTGGGAATTTCCTTTGCTTGTTTTTATTTTAAATAGTCCTAAAGTGGGACTAGGGAGCGAGAGCTAAGGAGGTATGACCCACTCCCTGACATCTGCAGGAGTGAAGACTCACTCTTGCACCCCTCCTGAGATCTGCAAGAAGATGAGCCTCACTCCTGCAGAATTTACGAAGCACACAGGAAAGGGAATCCTTTCTTGAGGATCACATGAGGCCTGCAGAGGGGGAAGAATGAATCATAGAATATCAAGGTTGGAAGGGACCTCAGAAGATCATCTAGTCCAACCCCCTATGCAAAGCAGGACCAAATTCCCAGACAGATTTTTGCCCCAGATGGCCCCCTCAAGGATTGAACTCACAACCCTGAGTTTAGCAGGCCAACGCTCAAACTACTGAGCTATCCCCCGAGAGTACTGAGTTTTAATCCAGTGGCTTACCCACTAGGCTATGCTGCTTCCCATCACAGTAACATAATGCATGTCTACAGGGGAGCCTACTGAGATTGGGGGAGGGATAGCTCAGTGGTTTGAGCATTGGCCTGCTAAACCCAGGGTTGTGAGCTCAATCTTTGAGAGGGCCATTTAGGGATCTGGGGCAAAATCAGTACTTGGTCCTGCTAGTGAAGGCAGGGGGCTGGACTCAATGACCTTTCAAGGTCCCTTCCAGTTCTATGAGATAAATTAATGGAGATATACCTATTTAAGAATAGGGCAACAAGGGGCAGCTGTACATCAGGGCAGGATTCCACTCCCGTCCTACAGACCTCCTGTGGGAGATAAACCATTCTCTTGCTGATCTTAGAACTTTCGCACCAGAAGAGCTCCACCTTTGGAGGTTTGTGGAGAAGCCCCCAACTTTCACCACTGTACAATTTAGGATGCTCTTTCACGGCCACTCAAGCCTTCCCCATAGTCCCTGAAAACCACAGGAGGCTGGTTTAGCCCCATGAGCTAAAAACAGATCATCAGCCACCCAATGGGACTAAAAGGATGATCATCCCCCAGTGATGTTCTTAAGGATCATCAGGAATCCTTAGTTAGGCTCTTCTGGGTCTGCCAAGCGAGCGAAGAACAAAAGGAACAGAATGTCTGCTCTGATCTGTTCAATCCAAGCTGTTTCTTGGGGCATCTCTTGTAGACAGATTATCACAATAAGCCAAGCTGCAGGGCAGCATGGGGAGATGCTGTGTGGTTTGTAATGAACACATTTTTCATGGCCAACTTCCACTACAGCCTTCAGATCTACAACACACAGCAGTGTTGACTAATCCTAGATAAGCACACACAGACTTCAGCAGTCTGAGATCATCAGAAGCTACTTGAGCCTGCTCTCATGGTTACTGTGATGTCCTCAATGCTCTCACTGAGCACAGAGCAATGGAGGTCAGCTGAAAGGGAGCTGGAATGCTTGCAAGAAAGAAAAGCTGTTGAAGGGCCTGATCCTGTTCCCATTGAAGCCAATAGGACAAATTCTCCAGTGACCTGCACCTTAGGTCATTATTTATTCGCATGCCAAGGGGGCGTGAAACACTACGAAATCAGAAGAGTGGGGTCATACACTCACTTTGCACTGTCACAAATAACCAAGCAAGCCACAGAGAAGTGGAAAATCTGGGTTCAGTGGGAGCAGGAGCAGGCCCTAACTAAACACCAGAGTCAACTTTAAAAGGACAAATAATTGCACTTAAAATCAAAATAGCTCATTTTGAAGTCTAAGGCTTAGGGCCTAACACAGCTCCCACTGAATTCCATGACACAAGATCTAGGAGCTGAGCAGGGACATGTTTAAAACATGTTTATGTCCCATCTACACTACAATCTGGGCCAGGGGTTTAAACCACCTTTCACTGACTTCAGCAGGAGCTATGGTTGCTCATTATTTCATAACCTTTCATTAGCTGTGCAGATATGGAGCCCAGACTTAAAAACATCAGCCTTACTGCCTTTGTGGCTCAGTAACCATTGTTCTGTCTATGTACGTGCTATCATTTCATGGGCTAGGCCCAGCAGATTTGGCTATGGACATGCCAGAGTGACATCTGTTGTGTTGGTCACAACCGGGGATCTCCATGGCTGAAAGCAGGAGCCTCTCCAGGTCCCAGAGCTGGAAGCTGGAACAGAGAGGGACACATTGCACGCCGTGCACTGGATTACATTAGATCTCTGCCCAATGACGCTTGGATGGATGGCTGGCAAAGGGACCCATAACTTCTGTGCCTCTGAGTGGCTTAGAATCTCCTCCAAAGCAATGAGCATATGCAGCACCATCCAGAATTGGGCCTCACTGAGGGCTGATGAAGGATTGCCCTGAGGAAGCTAGTTGTTCACTCAGGAATTTGGAATTGATTTTATTTCTCTGGACTGCTAATGACCTACAGAGGGACTGGCAGCAGCCATCAGACCATGAAGAGTCAGGCTTTTTTCTTTTCTTTTAAGACATTCCAGTGTGCTCCAGTTGGACAAGGTAGGCTGAGTTTCTGATGTTCTTGGGGCAGTGCTACTTGAGCTGAGTTAAGGTAGTTCCGGTGCTGCTGAATTTTCCGACTTTCAAACCATCACATTTCTTGTAAGTTTCATCTTAACTCTGATTTTGCTGCAGCTGGATGACTGCTTCTTTACTCATCACAATGATGTGATTGGAATAACAGAGACTTGGTGGGATAACTCACATGACTGGAGTACTGTCATGGAAGGATATAAACTGTTCAGGAAGGACAGGCAGGGCAGAAAAGGAGGGGGAGTTGCATTGTATGTAAGAGAGGAGTATGACTGCTCAGAGCTCTGGTATGAAACCGCAGAAAAACATGAGAGTCTCTGGATTAAGTTTAGAAGTGTGAGCAACCAGGGTGATGTCGTGGTGGGAGTCTGCTATAGACCACCAGACCAAGGGAATAAGGTGGACGAGGCTTTCTTCCGGCAACTAGTAGAAGTTACTAGATCACAGGTCCTGGTTCTCATGGGAGGACTTTAATCACCCCGATATCTGCTGGGAGAGCAATACAGCGGTGCACAGACAATCCAGGAAATTTTTGGAAAGTGTAGGGGACAATTTCCTGGTGCAAGTGCTGGAGGAACCAACTAGGGGCAGAGCTCTTCTAGACCTGCTGCTCACAAACCGGGAAGAATTAGTAGGGGAAGCAAAAGCGGATGGGAACCTGGGAGGCAGTGACCATGAGTTCAGGATCCTGACATAAGGAAGAAAGGAGAGTTCAGGATCCTGACATAAGGAAGAAAGGAGAGCAGCCAGAATACGGACCCTGGACTTCAGAAAAGCAGACTTTGATTCCCTCGGGGAACTGATGGGCAGGATCCCCTGGGAGAATAACATGAGGGGGAAAGGAGTCCAGGAGAGCTGGCTGTATTTTAAATAATCCTTCTTGAGGTTGCAGGAACAAACCATCCCAATGTGTAGAAAGAATAGTAAATATGGCAGGCGACCAGCTTGGCTTAACAGTGAAATCCTTGCTGATCTTAAACGCAAAAAAGAAGCTTACAAGAAGTGGAAGATTGGACAAATGACCAGGGAGGAGTATAAAAATATTGCTCAGGCATGCAGGAGTGAAATCAGGAAGGCCAAATCACATTTGGAGTTGCAGCTAGCAAGAGATGTTAAGAGTAACAAGAAGGGTTTCTTTAGGTATGTTAGCAACAAGAAGAAAGTCAAGGAAAGTGTGGGCCCCTTACTGAATGAGGGAGACAACCTAGTGACAGAGGATGTGGAAAAAGCTAATGTACTCAATGCTTTTTTTGCCTCTGTCTTCACAAACAAGGTCAGTTCCCAGATTACTGCACTGGGCAGCACAGTATGGGGAGGAAGGGACCAGCCCTCTGTGGAGAAAAGTTGTTCGGGACTATTTAGAAAAACTGGACGAGCACAAGTCCATGGGGCCAGATGCGCTGCATCCGAGGGTGCTAAAGGAGTTGGCGGATGTGATTGCAGAGCCATTGGCCATTATCTTTGAAAACTCATGGCGATCGGGGGAGGTCCCGGATGACTGGAAAAAGGCTAATGTAGTCCCCATCTTTAAAAAAGGGATGAAGGAGGATCTGGGGAACTACAGGCCAGTCAGCCTCACCTCAGTCCCTGGAAAAATCATGGAGCAGGTCCTCAAGGAATCAATTCTGAAGCACTTAGAGGAGAGGAAAGTGATCAGGAACAGTCAGCATGGATTCACCAAGGGTAAGTCATGCCTGACTAACCCAGTTGCCTTCTATGAGGAGATAACTGGGTCTGTGGATGAGGGGAAAGCAGTGGATGTGTTATTCCTTGACTTTAGCAAAGCTTTTGATATGGTCTCCCACAGTATTCTTGCCAGCAAGTTAAAGAAGTATGGGCTGGATGAATGGACTATAAGGTGGATAGAAAGCTGGCTAGATCGTCAGGCTCAACGGGTAGTGATCAATGGCTCCATGTCTAGTTGGCAGCCGGTATCAAGCGGAGTGCCCCAAGGGTCGGTCCTGGGGCCGGTTTTGTTCAATATCTTCATTAATGATCTGGAGGATGGCGTGGACTGCACTCTCAGCAAGTTTGCAGATGACACTAAACTGGGAGGAGTGGTAGATACGCTGGAGGGCAGGGATAGGATACAGAGGGCCCTAGACAAATTAGAGGATTGGGCCAAAAGAAACCTGATGAAGTTCAACAAGGACAAGTGTAGAGTCCTGCACTTAGGACGGAAGGATCCCATGCACTGTTACAGACTAGGGACCAAATGGCTAGGCACCAGTTCTGCAGAAAAGGACCTAGGGGTTACAGTGGACGAGAAGCTGGATATGAGTCAACAGTGTGCCCTTGTTGCTAAGAAGGCTAACGGCATTATGGGCTGTATAAGTAGGGGCATTGCCAGCAGATTGAGGGAAGTGATCATTCCCCTCTATTTGACATTGGTGAGGCCTCATCTGGAGTACTGTGTCCAGCTTTGGGCCCCACACTACAAGAAGGATGTGGAAAAATTGGAAAGAGTCCAACGGAGGGCAACAAAAATGATTAGGGGGCTGGAGCACATGACTTATGAGGAGAGGCTGAGGGAACTGGGATTGTTTAGTCTGCAGAAGAGAAGAATGAGGGGGAATTTGATAGCTGCTTTCAACTACCTGAAAGGGGGTTCCAAAGAGGATGGATCTAGACTGTTCTCAGTGGTAGCAGACGACAGAACAAGGAGTAATGGTCTCAAGTTGCAGTGGGGGAGGTCTAGGTTGGATATTAGGAAACACTATTGTAAGCAGAGTCAGGATGAGCTCTACCCTGACATCTGGTGGTGAATTATGGCGAGTGTGGAAAAGAACTCCAGGGGCTGATCTTATTTGCATAGGCACACCCACTCGCCTGGCAGGAAACACAGCAACTGAAAGTGGTTACTTTGGCTGGTGTGGGATCCCCAGTTTCTCTATTATTGGGGCAGGAAGAATAAAGTTTTGTTACCCTGATTCTGTGAATCAAGGCCAGTGGAACTGTTGTATGACAGAAGGACTGAGTGAATCCGTCACCATTACCTAAGTAGCATTTGCTTGTCAAGGGGCATGGGTTACAAAACCCAGTGAATTGAGAGAGGATGGGGACAGGTATTTGTACCTGATGGTATGGGCCCCCTCTGAGGGTCCGAAACACCAATTGCACCACCTCCTCTCTCCACTGTGGAATATCAGAGCTAACTTTGATTCCCTTAGGAGTCTAGTTACAGGCTGCTGAGCTGAATTCACTTTGGGCCAATGGTGCACCAGCACTGGGGCTCCCCTACTACACTATGAGCTGAAATTGCTAAGAGCTGAAATCACAAAAGAGCTGATGTTATTAAGAGCTGAGATCACTGAGGCTATGTTAACTAGTGGGGGAGCCTGAAGCTATATTGCTCAGCAGCTGGTGGAGCAATTTGTGGGGATGACTGGAGGAGCAGCGAGCGGTGTGGAGCCTTGCGGGGCCGGTTGGAGTGGCCCAAGGAACGGCGAGCGGAGCTGTTTGCGGGGACGGCTGGAACGGCTCACAGGTCGGTGAGCGGAGCGGAGCAGCTTGTAGAGCGGAGCAGTTCGTGGGATGGCAGGAAAGTGGACTGGCTCGTGGTAAAGGCTGCGGCGGAACCCCCACGGAGAAACAGACGGCTGGCCAGCCTCGGATCACGTAAGGTGCCCCTTAACACCCTGCGTGCCCCCCCCTTTTACTCTGGGGCTGCACTGACCAGGGGCAGAGACTTTGGGGGTTGTTGAACTTTTGGGACTTTGGGTGGTTGCTGGACCCCAGAGACTTTGGGGATGTTGGACTTTGGGGACTCTGGGTGATTTTTGGGTTGCTGGATTCAAGAACCAAAGGGAAAGGACACAGCCCAATTTGCTGGGGTGGGTTTTGCTCATGGTTTGTGTTGTGAATCCTGTTTGTGGTGTTTTTCCAATTTTATGCTGATGTCGTTTACCTCATGTCATTAAACATTTTCTGCTACACTCAGACTCCGTGCTTGCGAGAGGGGAAGTATTGCCTCTTAGAGGTACCCAGGGGGGTGGTATGTAATTGTCCCAGGTCACTGGGTGGGGGCTCGAGCCGGTTTTGCATTGTGTTATTGAAACGGAACCCCTAGATACAGAACCCGGCCCTTGTTGCTGCCAACTTAGATAGGCAGAAGGGTTACACTATTTCACTAGGAGGGTGGTGAAGCACTGGAATGGGTTACCTAGGGAGGTGGTGGAATCTCCTTCCTTAGCGGTTTTTAAGGTCAGAGTTGACAAAGCCCTGGCTGGGATGATTTAGTGGGGAATTGGTCCTGTTTTGAGCAGGGGGTTGGACTAGATGACCTCCTGAGGTTCCTTCCAACCCTCATATTCTATGATTCTATGAATGCTCCTGTAAGGATTTGGACCCTGGGTGTGAGCTGTCACCCTTAACACAGTGTCTTGTCTGGGGCTCAGTACTAGCACTCTCTTTCCCTGCCTCCTTCCTGTCTTTGGGGTGATGAGAAGGCAGGGAGCCTCTCTTTCCCATACCTCATCCCCAAGCAATCTTCTTCCTGTTACACCCAAGCAGCCTTCAATTTGATGGCAGTAGGGGCTGCATATGGCAGCAGAATTTGCCCTTTTCATATGAAGGGATGGTTTTGTCCAACAGAAATGCAGCCACCTCTGGGGTGAGGCATGGCAGCTATTGCACACTAGCAGCACTATTAAGGAGAAGAAAGGAAGAATAAATTTTCTAGTTGAAATTGCTGGGGGAATGTAGCTCTTGCAGGCAGAATTTAAATCCCTGTTTCTGAGATTGCAGGACTAGTGCTCCAGTTTATGTCTCGCTGCAAGTTACTCATTGATTTGTTCCTTGGGCCTTTGCTAATGTGGATCTATCTAGGGGTTTGAACTTTCACTTCCTGAGACCAACCCTTACAACTGAGCTGCTGTCAGTGAACATCTCTTTTTAGAGCCAGCCCTGCATCCTTTGGATTCCAGCCCCAATTAGCACAGACCACACATGCCTGACTCCATGGCAGGTAGCAGTGAGACGCCAGCGTTAAGGAACCTATTAGCATCCGGCATCTAAATCTCTAGCAGGACTTCTCCAGTGGACTGTTTTCTTTCCACTTTTCCCTTCCCATTCCTAGCCAAGTTTCATCTGTTCTGATTAATTTGAGTTCAGATCCCTCCCCTACCACTGTATCCACTCCTCCCTTTGCACTAACACAGCTAATTTGGGTTGATAAATTCCTGAGTCAACAAGTACTGCTGCAGATAAAGGTTCAGCTGTGAGACCTGTCCCCTGGGAGCCTGAGACACTGCAGACATCACTGTCGGCCTGAGGTTAATACATTGTGACTCAGTGGTAAAGCGAGACACTGGCCGCTCTGTGGAGAGCCTCCACCTTCTCTGTGTGAACACTGGGTGGGAAAAGGTCTTCCTGGCCCATGACGTTTCCTTTCCTGCATCAGGAGTACTGGAGCCCTTTTGACAGTTTTCATGACAAGCCAGAGAACGGAAGAGCTCAGTGGTTAGGGCCCTAACCTGTGATGTGAGGACCACCTTCAGGTGCCTGCTTGAATCCTCCTGCAGCCTCCGTGGGACCCTCCCTTCCACCCTCTCTCCTCAATGCTCCAGTTTCGGTCTCAAAAAAGATATATTAGAATGTGAAAAAGTTCTCAGGCCTGTGCCCTTTCCACACATGCCTGGATTTTCTCTCCTTCCCCTTCAGAGCCCACCTTTGCTCCCATCCCATTTCCTCTCCTGCCCTTCCTGTACCTTATCCTTTAATTGTCCTTGTTTCCATCCAAATTAGGTTTCATGTTCCAGGAGGCAGGCAGTGTGTGGCCGTAGAACGCCTCATGTGCCTAGACATGAAAAACAATAAAGGATAATAAGCAACCGTGTGCTGGATCCAAGCAGATTACAGGGAATGCTGGATTCAGCCAAAGGCCTCATGCGGTTTTTACCAACTCCACCAGGAAGGTGAGACTGTCACTGATATTCCAGCTGTCAGGGCTTTCCCCTTGACAAAGCTGGGCTGATTTGGCTCATTTCCATGTGGACAAAGTGTAGCTACGGGGTCATCAAGCAAAACGACTCTGTCCCCCTTCTGCTCTGGCCTCCATGCACAGCACCATGGGGGTGGGGTGGGGGCACAGGAGGCCAACATGTGCCTCTTAGAGCACCTGGCCTATCAGTCCCAAGGCTGGCTGCTACATGGGAATTGCCAGACTTTTCAGCCTCAAGGTCCATCTGGCCTCGTCCTATCCTGTCCTGTCTCTGACCATGGCTGGCATGAGCCACTTCAGAGGAAGAGCCCCTGCAGCAAGCAGTTAGGGACCAACCTGCTGCCAGGGAAGGTTCCCTCCTTGCCCCACAATAGAGGTTTGTTCTTGCCCCATAGCAGTGGGGCTTAGATTCCTTCCAGAGCTCTTTGTAAGGGGACCCCTTCCAATCTATACAACTCCTGCTCCGCTGGGGGAGGGGGGTTTAGAGGGGGGAGGGAGAATGGTCTCGCCCTCCAGCAGTCCCCAACAGGGTCATCAGCACCAGCTTAATTTACAGCACCTGTGGGCTGGGGGTGAGCCCAGGCCTTACAAAGTGGGAGGGTGGCCTAGAGTGCCAAGTCACCTTTTCCTGCATCCCCTCGAGACTTTTGCTGAACACGGCTTGGTTAGGCCAAGGGGTCTGTCCTTAGGGGCCTTGAGTCCTCATGCTTCAGGAGACAGGCTTATTTCCAGGCAGGGAGGGGCCACTCCCCCTCACAGTGTGGTACTAGCTGGTTGGGAACAGTGTGGGAGTCTCCCATCTTCTGAAGCCTCTGGCATTGATCACCATGGAAGCCAGAAAACCAGAGGTGAATGCACCTGTCTCTTCTGGTGTTGTATGCCAGCTTTGTGGGCAAGGTAGTGGCTGGACCACTATGAGGACAAGGGACCTACTGCTAGCTCTGACTACGGGCAAGCTCCTTCACCTCCAGGGTGGGAGGCCTGTGCTCTTGCAGCTGAAGGCTGAGGGTTCTGGTTAAGTTGGTGGCTTGTTATTGGCCTACTCATTGGCCGAGTCAGTGGCCTATTGTCAGCATCGCCCTGGGCCACGCACGCAAGACTCCTGGGTCAGGATCTGGACTTGTGCTTTCCCAGCCCTCAGGGATGTTGGGTTCTGGTTGGGTCCACACTAGATCAGGGTAATGTTTTCAGGGACCCTCTGTCCCTGCCGAGAAAGCCAGGCTTAGAACTCAAAGCATTTAAATAAGAATTTACTAAGCTGAAGGGAGACCACTTAAAAAGTCCCCCGATTTCCTATTCTCTCAGAAGAACACAGAGGCATCTGCGGGAGATGAAACAAATGCATTAAGGCAGCTGCGGATGCCAATTGCTGGATGAAAAGCTTATGCTGGGTGTTGGAACTTATTTCACTAGTGTTGGAACAGAGCTAGCATCAGGCTGCGAGATCACTGCCTTGGGTGTGGAATCAGGGCCTGAAAAAGAGTCCGACCTTCTAAATCCCTCCCATGCTGCATAGCTGTGCTAATGTGTGCATCTGTGTGTGAGTGCACAGCACTTCACAGCCCCACCCAGACTGGGGGTGGGTTATCTCAACGATACCCAGATACATGTGGAGTGTCCCATGGTTGAGCCTTTATTGCCAGGTGTAGCAACACCACCAACCTGGTCTGGTTCAGGGCTAGATGCTGCCTCAGTTTCCCTTTCACAGAGTTTAGTCCCTCTGCCTAGGTTAGTTGCTGCAGTGATGTGGCTCATTGGCCATAAAAGAATGAATTCGCCCCTTCTGGGGTATCAAAGTCAAACAGGCACCAAACAAAAAGAGTCTTTGCCCCAATCTCCAGCTGGCCACAGCCTCCCCGCCCTGAGGGTCTGTCTTCAGACCCTAAAGAGTCTTACAGCCTCTACTCAGTCTCTCCCTGCCCTCTACAGATCACTAACTCACCAGGCTGCTCTCCCAGGAGTCCTCCTGCTCCCGGTCTGGCTCTTCACAAGCCTGCATCTCATCTGCAGCCCACAGGGCCACAGGACTGCCTGGCATCTGATTTGACTCATTTTCTCCACCTGGGGAGCTAAGATAATAACACTACTCAGCTCTTATAGCAGCTTTCATCTGTAGATTGCAAAGTGCTGTATCAACCAGGTGGCTAGCCCCATTTTACAGATAGGGAAATGGCCTACCCAGGAGGCCAGCGGCAGAGCCAGGAATGGAGGACAGGTTTCCTGAGTTTTAATCCAGTGGCTTACCCACTAGGCTATGCTGCTTCCCATCACAGTAACATAATGCATGTCTACAGGGGAGCCTACTGAGATTGGGGGAGGGATAACTCAGTGGTTTGAACATTGACCTATTAAACCCAGGTTTGTGAATTCAATCCTTAAGGGGGCCACTTAGGGATCTAGGACAAAATCAGTCCTTGGTCCTGCAAGTGAAGGCAGGGGGCTGGACTTGATGACCTTTTTAGGGTCCCTTCCAGTTCTATAAAAAAAACCCTGAATCCTGGCATTTCCTTGACTTCGCAGCCTTACTCATGTCCTTTTACTGTAGTTTTTCATGAGTAATTAAGTCAGTAATTATGTTGGGCTGGAGCCTTCATGGCTAACAGCCTCTCATACCAGTACCTGGGTTTCCTCTTCCTCCAGCCACCTCCTCAGCTTTCATGTGGATAGCATTAGCATGTGCTGGCTCCAGAGGCTGCTGCTGCAGAATGGGTAACAAAGGCCCATTCATCACTGTCTCATTATGGGCATAAGAGGCTCTGACAATGCACTGCATCAAACCTGAGTTTGCCAATTTAAATCCCAGGCTCAGTGTGAAAACCTCCATTAATAGAATCAAATGAGCTTTAGCCCAGTGACAAGAAGAAGAAAAAAGAGTTGACAAGTGGTCAAGCAGCCCTGGCGCTGGCTCAGCATTGGTGCTGGGTGAGAGGGTTGGCAGGGATGGTGCCTTGCTAAAATGGGGGCTTCACGTGTCCCTGGCCTGTAGGGATATACTAGACTGAGCTAGCACAAAGGAGAAGCCTGCAGGTTTGCCTACCAGTCAGTTCTGCCCATGCCTTTCAGGCCTTCCCTGCTATTCCAGCCCTGAGCTCCTCACACACAGCCTTTCCAATCCTGTAGCACCCATTCCTAGTCCAAACCTGCATCCACTTGCACCTCTGCCAATGCATCCCACACCTAACCCACAGAACCCTCTGCTGTTCCAGCCCTGCCCTGAAAGGTTAAGCAATTCACATCAGTCTTATCTGACACACCTCAGTCCTTACCTGTAGTGATCCCTGCTATTCCAGCCCTGCTCTTCACTCCACTGTCTTTCCACAACTTTGCCACAATCCAGACGTGTAGATCTCCTGTGAGTCCAGTCCTACAGCTTCCCACAGCTCCACCAATGCAGCTCACTGCTAAGCCACAGTGGCACTCTCTGCTATTCTAGTCCTGGATCCACCAGCTCTACCAATGCACCCCCATCCTGACCTGCAGCCCTCCCCATCCATTATGCTAGCCCCTGGGCCTCTGCTCAGACTGTCATTTATGCCAAGAGTATGCTGTGGCATAGTCATGTGGAGAAGTATTCATTAGTGATTAAACTGAGCTGACGGAACTCATTTCACTTGTGGTCTGAGGCAGATTTTGCAGCCAAAATCTTCACAGAGGGACAAAGGAAGGTATTACCCTGATGCAATGTACAGTATTTGTATATGCTGGGGCTGTGTGATTGTGGAAAACAAGGAGCACAACCATCTTTAATCACCAGAATTGCCCTTTTTTATCATCCATTGAAACTGTCCCCTCTCTCCACTTTGTCTCCGTTCCTCATGACAGCTCTACGTAAGCCAATGAACATGCAACAAGCAAGGGACATCTGGGGCATAACCCATCTGTAGGTGACTGGGGGACAAGAAGGTGCAAAGAGGATTCAGAATCCATCTGTTGACTCCTGGCCCACGAGAGTTAGCAGATTTTCCTGTAGCAAAAATGATGCAATGGACAAATTTGGGAGGTCAGGTTTGCATTGCCAATCAATATTCCCCATCAAAACCATTGGCTCAAAGCTGATCAACTACTACCCACTTTAAAATCAGCGGTGAAAGAAGAAATGCGATAGCATTTGGAAACGCTCAGCTAATTCTAGGTGCCCAATTTGAAAGGCCTGAGGGCCTGATTTTTCAGATGGCAGAGCACTGTATAGCACGTTATATGCTCAATGCCCCGCTCCCTTTGACTTCGGCTGCAATTGGGAGCGCTCAGCACATCTGCAAATCAGGCCCAGGGATCCCCAAGGTCAGGCACCCAGAAAATGAGGAACACACACTTAGTGGCCACCTTTGAAAAGTTTGGTGTAAGTGTAATCCTAACAGCATCCCAAGGTCAGAGGACAGGGGGCTCCCTGGCATCTAGCAGTGAGTTTCAGCCGGCTTGACCAGTGTACCCTAACACATGGGTCTCATGAGCTGTATCTGAATGATGCTATGTCATATATCATTGGAAAACAAATGACACCCTGGTGATTCGTAGGCTTGTGAAATGTATGCATTAACGCTGCAGGTGGAGTCATGGATGTTCTCTGACCTTATAATTTAAAGTCTTGAATACAAAGGCAGCAGGGCTGACCAGCAACAATGGGATCACAATTTACCAATGCGAAAAACAGAGTCACCAAAGCTCACCAGTTAGGTGGGGAGTCAGCAAGACCAGATCACACAGGCCTGTGTCTGGCCAGCCTAGTTATCAGCCTTCCTGCCTCTTGAAGTAGGTCTTGAGCTTCGAGAGAGACATTTTCCAAAGGGTTACTGGGCTGTAAAGGGAGGGGCAGAGAACCCCTAAGTTATCCATCACTTGCAGGACTAAAGAGGCCAGATCTCCCGGGATCACAGAATGATGGGGCCTTCAGCCAAACAGGTTGAAGTCTCTGGAAATTAATTATAAGTGACAAACCTGCTTAGGCAAAGATTATAACTGGCTGAAATTGTTAGTCTTAGAAGCGTATTTAGTTTGTTTGTAACCATTTCTACCCTATATTCCCTACTTGGTGTCACTTAGTCTATGATGTTGGTTTAGTAAGTGTGTTTGTGACAGGGTGATCCATTCTCCGCTAGGCTGGTGCCTCCTACTGGTCACTCTGGGGACTAGCTCTCCAGGTCCATGCCCCTTCCTGCAGTTGCACGCTGTCATTCCATCTCAGCCCATCTGCCCTGCTCTGGCACCATAAGCAGCTGCTGCCTTTTCATGACTCAGCCCTCCAGCCAGGTCACTGTCTGTGTTTCCCCCTTCCACGGTATTAATGTCTTTCCTTGCCAGCAGCCCTAGGCAGTCTTCCCAGTCATTGCCGCATAGTGCCACTCCCGCAGCAGCTAGAAGGGGAACCCAGCCCGCCCTTTACTCCGGGTTCCATCTCAGGGACCCTCTAGCCAACAGCCAAGCCCTCGCTGCCTTTCCCACCTTCCTGGCTCCCTCCTGGTTTGCCAACCCAAACACACCTATCTTCTCCCAGAGAGTGACTGCACAGATTTTCCTAGCCACCACTTTGGCTTCTAATTTCCTGTCTTTATCATCCCAGCCCAGTATGTTCCTCCTCAGCTGGGCTCCCTCACTCCGTCAGGGGCTTACTTGGCCACCGGATTCCCCTCACCAGGGCTGGCTCCAAGAACCAGCTCAGCAAGCAGGTGCTTGGGGTGGCCAACGGAGAGGGGCGGCGTTTCCGGCTCTTCGGCAGCGGGTCCCTCACTCCCTCTCAGATCGAAGGACCTGCTGCCGAATTGCCGCCGAAAAATGAAGTGCCGCAGATTGCGATCGCAGCTTGCTTTCTTTCTTTTTTTTTTTTCTGCTTGGGGCGGCAAAAACCCTGGAGTCGGCGCTGCCCCTCACCTGTGGCCTATTGGGTTAATTACCCCCCTTCTTAGTTGTCATTAATCCTTTCAGGGCAAATGTGGGGTGAACACCCCATCACAGTGTTTTACTTTTTACTATAAACCAGTCCAGCGCTTTGATCCCCTAGAGTGTGTGTTAACTCCAGTAAGGTGGCAAGCTGCTAGTATACTGTTTCTTTAAAGGGACCCACAAATTTTATAACTTCTACAAGCGTCCCAGGAGAGGGCTGGACACATAACGGCAGGTTGGTCTGGGGAAATTTGGGACTGGGAGTGTGTTGGCATCACTCATGCATCAGGTAACTGGGTGATAAAGGCTTGAGCAGGGCTGGTGAGCTGTAGGCAGGCTGCTGGGGTCAGAGCACAGAACCAGAACTGCAACGCACCACAGAGGCTCAGGGGACTGCATGCTTGTCTGCTGGCTGTTGGTGTCCAGCTGGAAGCCCCAGCAGCAGAGCAGCATTTAAGGCACCCAGGGTTACAGGGTAGATGGTGGCACAACCCCTTACCAGTCTGGATTGCACCCCAGAATATGACAGTAAGTGACTTGCCCAGCAACACATCGGAAGTTTGTGGAACAGGCAGGGATAGACTCCAATTCCCCAGGGCAGCTCAGTCTACAAATATGAAGCCCCCTTAACTCTATTGTGTCCTGGTTCAACATGGCACCTAAGTAGGGACTTAACTTTAAGCACCTATTTAAATCCATCCCTATTCAGCAGACCCGTTAGGCATTCATTTAACTGTGAGCAAGTGCTCAAGTTCTGTTAAGTGCTTTGCTGACTCAGGATGTTAATTTATACACTAATAATACAGAATTACAAAACCCGAACCTGCTCTTTCCATGCTGTACTATTAGGGCTCGAGCCCAAGTCCATTGAAGCCAACGATAGTCTTGCCATTGGTTTCATCAGGCTTGGGCAGAATCCACAGAAAGCCACTAGTTTGCCACAGACTCATTAACTGGATGGCTGCCCCATGACCTCTGACCTTGGAACTGTTGTCCTGTGGCCTTTCTTTGCATGACTCCCTGTAGACTGGCAGTTCTTCAAAGCAGGGACCATTGCTTTTTAAGTGGTATGTACATCTACAGAACTTCCCAGTGAGTAGCTTTGTCACAAGGTCCAATAAAGGGGAGCAAAGGAACCAGACTGACTCAGACAAGTAACAGTCTACTTTCCCCTCCTCCCCTGAAGCTAATCTCACACCTGGTGCAGATTGCTTCCCCCACTTCTGTGACCTGTGAGCACAGCAGTACATTGAGGAGATGGAGCAAAGTCTGTCCAAGACCCACACTCCCTCTGCACCACTCCCTGCCCTTTCCACCAGGCACAGGTAACAGGGAGGTGGAAGTGAACCAGGCTCTACTCCCCTGGGCCTCCCCCAGATCCCCAATCTTTCTTCCAACTCCCCCCACTGTCTCCTAGTTCACTTCTGCTCCCTCCCACTGCCCCCCATTATTCACCTCAGCCCCCACATTCAGAGCAAGCTTCCACCACCTCTGGAGTTCTGGCACTTCTTTCTTTAGGACTCTAGCACTCAGAGCCATCCCTAGGGGACGGCGAATTGGGGCGACTTCTCTGGGCCCCGCGCTTTGGTCACCTGCTAGCTGGGGGAGGCTGCCCCCAGCCCTGGCTCTTCCACCTGAGGGAGAGCGCATGCCCCGGAGTGCTGGGAGGCAGGGCCGGCCCACAACATTTTGGCACCTGAGGTGGGGAGCTCAAATGATGCCCCCATGCCCCCTCGCTTGGGCCAAAACATTGAAAGGTCTCAATTCTGCCTTCTTCCTGTTCTACTCCTCTCAAAGTTCTGCTCTGCTACCTACCCCAATAAAGGAGAACTAACAACTTAAAATGCCTTGATCAAAAATTTTAAGTAGCACTTAACTTTCAAATGCCTGAACAGCAAATGTAACTTTTCTTGTCTGCATACCGTAGTAAACACTGGCATTTTTATCTGTCTGAATAATCAAAGTGGTGCTTTTCATGCCTTCTTGGTTTCAAAGATTTGAACTGCTTCCTGATGAAGGTCCATAGTCTGGGCCAGCTCATGCTCTATTGAGATGGTTGCAAGGCTGACCAGCCTCTCCTGTGTCATTGTGGAGTGTAGATGTGTTTTTATTAACTTCAGCTTGGAGAAGCTGCATTCTCCACTGGCAACTGTTACAGGAAGTGTTAGAAGTATGCTCAGAGCAACAAAAGCATTTGGAAAGAGGGTGGTAATTTTATTTGTGCACATATATTTCAGAACAGCCTTTGGAGTTGATCCTGCTGAAATGTATCTTGAAAGGGCTTTCAGTTCATCACCTAAATCACTCGCATAAACATTGCACATGTCATCATGTGTCAACACTGTCTCTAATGCCCTGCATTGCTGGTGTAGGTCTTCTTCAGGTATAGTGAGGAGTTTTGGAATATCATACAACATCCCAAATATACTGTTGTGTTCCTTGAACTGCATGAAACATTCTTCAACTGACTGTATTGCACAATCTAGTACCTGGTTAAAGAATTCAACTTTGAATTGTTGTTTGGCGTCTCTTATGGGATTATCCCGTGCCTTGTAATGAAAATGTCTTCTTCTTCAGTGACTCTTGTATTCTTGAATGGGTGGGAAAATAGCTTCAGTGTGAAGTTCCTCTGCCAACTTCTGTGCACTCTTCAGAACATTTTGAAATCCCTCATCTGACTGGTAAGACTGTGTAGGTATGACTTTGCTTTGTCCAGTTGTTCCATTGCTCCAGATATATCAAGGTCAACACCTTGGAGTCTCTTGCTTACAACATTTATTTCAAACAGTATGTCATACCACAACACTAAGCCACACAGAAATTTGAAGTTATGTATGTTTCTGGTGATTCCATTTCCCTCTGCCACTGTTCTTCCATGAACAGTTCCTGTCATAGCATTATCCTCCATAATGGCAACTATGGCATCATCTATCTTCCCAATTTGGTGTTTGATAGGCTTTATCGCCTCCACTCGACTTTCCCAT
>NW_020664418.1:6063276-6078999 GCF_002925995.2 Terrapene triunguis | reverse complement strand
CATATTGGCCGCCGCTTCCAGCAGCTCCCATTGGCCTGGAGCAGCGAACCAAGGCCAGTGGGAGCCGCGATCAGCTGGCTCATCTGCCTAGCGGCTGACAGAGCCAGTTGTTTAGCTCATGCCATAAGGTTAATGCTGTCCTATGATCAGATAGCAGGTTCAATTCCTCTACCGGACCCAGATGGAGATGTTGTTATACAAGCCCAGTGTATCCCAGTTTTGAAGCTGTTCTCTGATACCAGTCAGCTCTGTGTTTTGGGGGAACCAGGGCGCAGTGTCTAGCCTGTCTGACTCATGAGGGACACCCCCCTCCCCTACGGTCTCTGCTTGAACCAAGACTGATCAGAGAAAAGGCTTGCACAGAGCAGTGAAGGGCGTTGGGAGACACACCTAGACCCCTCCTGACAAGGGTGACAAGATTAAGACATCTCCATTTGCATACAGTATGGAGAGCACAGACAACTCCCCTAGCTTCATCTGCATGAAAGATGGGACAGGGATTAGCATACAGAATGAAGAACAGAGAACCGCACTGAACTCTGGGACCAGAAAAAGCAGGGAAGCACTGCATCCTGGGAATCTCTGCTCCTTGATTGATATCCAAAATACTGAAGCAGCCTAGCTGCATTGTGAGCTCCCTGGAAGAAAACACCACCCATAGCCAAGAGTGATCAGCTCCTATTGTCTAGCCTAAAGAAAACCCTTGATTCATCGGTTTACCCATAAACAAATCTAGTATTCTCCCTTGAACCATTGATGTTTCTCTACAAAAACCCCTACCTATGTTCAAGTAAGTGTTCTGATGCATAGACCCAAGCTCTGCATCAGTTTCACTAGGACTCCATCTCCTGACTGATTGTGCTGGGGGTTCTGCCTGTCTCCTGCCCTCAGGACCCTGAGCTACCACCATCACCTGGGAACCCCAACCAGTTCAAGCTTTAGGGAGCGCTGAGATCCCCTTCTTTCTCTGTTTTCCTTTCTACCTTAGGTATTAACCTTTAATAATGTATGCTATGTTGGTTTAGACTCTCCTTGTGTAGTTATCACTATTATTCAATACATAACTTGTATGGTTAAGCTGGTTGCTTCTCTCTCTCTTGCTGAAATTTTCTCTTTTGTGTTTTTAACTTCCCTCATTTACCCTAGAGCAACGCTTCTTTTACCTAAGCTAAAGATCCCTGCAGCGCCCAAAATACTGTGGGGTTTGTTCATCGAGTAGGTTACTACCAGTACAATTGTGATGTGAGAGTGGGGATAGGGATGTGCTGAATCTGGGATGCATAAGAGTGGCAGCTTGAAAGTGCTGCTCGATCCAGCCCACTGAGTCCAGAGACATATAAGGGGTCAGCTTGAAAGTGCTGATTGACCCAGTCCACTCAGACTTGTTCTGTTAATGTATGTGTGGGTGTGTTCATCCCAGTCTGGGGCTGGAGAAACCCAGCCCTAGGGAACCTAGGTCCTGCAGGATAGCTCCATTGGGAGGGGACTTGCTTAAGGGAGAAGTAGAGCTCCATATGAAAAAAACAAGTGACACAAGCAGTACACTGACAGAATTACAGAAACCCACTCCCCTCCAGAAGAATAACCCGAATAAATGTGCATACCCCAAAGTAACGGGCAGATCGGGTAACATCTCTTTAAGGAACAAATCCTACATGGCCTGACCTTAGTCTGTCCCTGCAGAGTACAGCGGGTCTCCAGCCATTTGGGAGCAGTCAAAAACCTTCACCCACTGCTCAGGGGTGATATCTAGCTCTGTCCTGTAGATGCTCTGGCAATTGAGTGTGCTTTTCAGCTGGAGTTGGCTGGAAACTGAACCCCGTGATGAAGTGCAATTGGATGGGTCTCCTCACTGTGTTAGCTTGAATCATTTTTGTTCTCATTTTATTTTCTTGTTGTTATTCTGATCTAGTTAAAGCAGTTGTTCTTAACCTATTTATCATTGTGGGCCACAAATGCAGCTCACAATGTGTTACCTGGGCCGCAGGTTGAGAACCACAGTGCGCCCCCCCCCCCCCAGACCACTATGCCCAGTGCCTCCCACCCAGAGACCCGTCCACAGAGTAGGGCCAGGAGTGGAGTCCTGGGTGGGAAGCTGTGTGGCAGGGACCGCGGATTCCGCTGTGGGGGGCCGGGTGGCAGCCCCAGATCCTGGCCTCTGCAGGGTCAGGCGGCAGCCCCTGACCCCAGACTCTGCAGGGCCAGGTGGCGATCTTGCTGGGCCAGGCACCCTGGACACCACGTGGCCCATTGGCCTTTAGCACACAACTGTGTGGTAATTGGGCCACATGCGGTCCATGGGCTGCAGGTTGAGAACTGCTGAGTTAAAGTCACTATAATGAATGAGAAAGGCATGACTGGCTGATCCACTTAGTTCATAGGGCTAGAGCCTTAGCTATACTGTAAAATAACAGAGCCCCACTGAAATCCACAGAGCTACACTGATTTATACCAACCGATGAGCCAGACTTCCATTTCTATGTTCTAACATCTTGTTGTCGGCATGATAGGAATAACAGATCCTGCTCCTTTTTCGTAACAGCATGTTGTCCCTATGTAGATTACAGCTGTACTTTATTTTCTGCCCAAAATGGAAATTTTTCATTTCTGTTTAAATTTTTCATCCAAAACCTGCTAACTTGAGGGTTTGCAATGGCCAGCCACTGAAAAATGTTGAAGAAAATCCAAAAAATAGCAATGCAAAAATTCCATTTGGTGAAGGAGCCATTTCTCATGGAAAAAGCATTTTGATTTAAAAAATTGTCAATTTCTAATGCAGAGCCATTTCCATCCCCTTTCTTCTGGACTAACCATGCCCCGAGGTCCTCTTCATCCTCCTTCAGAGATCCTGAACCAGATTCCTGCAGGTGTAAACCAGAGTAGCTCCATTGCCTGCCATTGACATCAGAGTCAAAGCAGCTGAGGCCCATGAGTTCCAAACCTTCCATCAGATTTATTGCTCTCACTAGTCCACTCAATGAAGTTCATCTGATGATTTTGCTTCCTCTACAGCAGTCATCACTGTGCATCACACTGGTGAGCTCATCATAATTTCCCATAAAGATGGGATACTAGAGGCTCATGCACTTTGCTACTTATATAGGCCAAGCTGGACACACAGCTGGGCCCCTCGTCTACCTACATTGGTCAGAACCTTATTGACTTTGGTGAGAATCAGAAAACTGGAACAGTCTGATGGCCAGTAAAATCAGGCTTTTCTAGTTTTCCAATTTTCACCACAATCAGTAGGGTTCAAAGTAGAGTAGTGGGTCTGGGGCAGGGGGAGCCAGAGTGGTGGCAACAGGCTCAGCTGGGGGGGCTGGACTGGGGGGCAAGGGGCCTACTAGCCCTAAACCTCACCAGGACCCCTAATCCTAAGGTCACTGTCTCACCCCACTATCCGGGGCGACTCTGCCTCCCTTCTGTAGGCCTCTGGGAGGTCACACCTCACTCCTTCATCCTGAGTCACCAAATGGTGATTTTAGTGCAAATCAGGCATTTCTAATTTCCCGCACAGTCAGTAGGGTTCTGCCCATTGGTGCCCAAAACATTCCCTGGCTCTTTGGAATTGCTCAGAGGTGGTTTTCAAAGGTTATCACATTACAGACAGGCAAACAGAAATGCCATTGAGCTGGGCACGCATTGCTTGGCCAATCATTTCTTCCTTGTTGGCCAATCTACTGATACTACCAGGTCTCCAGCTAGCATCTCGCTGCAGAAAGAACTGGGGGAAATCAGCTCTTTCTTCCTTGTGCTAAGAACACATGTAGGTTAATGTATTTGCTGAAATGAGGAACAAGAAGTAGAAGCAATCCATAACATTTTCTCTATAATGGATTTAGTGCTGGAGAAAGACAGCCCTGGAAACTGAAGGCCTCTGTCTCCCCAGAGCAAGTACATAGAGCACAGATATCAGTGCAAGACTGCCCTCCACTGCAAATGTGCCACAACTGTAGTTGTGCCAATTATTTGTGATAGCATTCAAAATGCTAGAAATGGGAATGTTTTCATATTTAGTTGCCTAGTCCACACTGATGGACTTTTGTGGGAGACTTTGCTTTGCACATGAGCTCAGTTGAAACCAATTTCCCATCAACATGGACCCAGTTTTTGGAAACATGAAAATATATCATGATTTCACATGCTTTAGCAGTCAAATTACCATGGCAAAATTTCACGAAAAAGCTACATTTTGGGTTCATATGAAAAGAGGCAAAACAAAATTGCAAATGAATCCCCAATACTTTCACTGAACCTTAGCTCACAAACTTGACCTAGTAGGGTCACTTACACAGTGTTGAGAAGGAAATCAGCTGTCCAATGGCCTATTCAGTTTTTGCACCCAGGGCCGCCCAGAGGATTCAGAGGGCCTGGGGTCTTCGGCGGCAGGGGGCCCCTGCCGCCGAATTGCCGCCGAAGACCCGGCACTTCGGCGGCGGGTCCCGGGGTGGAAGGACCCCCCGCTGCGGGTCTTCAGGGCACTTCGGCGGCGGGTCCTGGAGTGGAAGGACCCCCTGCCGCTGAACTGCCGCCGAAGACCCGGAGCGGAAGAAGCTCCCGGGGCCCGGGCCCTGCGAGAGTTTTCCGGGGCCCCCGGAGCGAGTGAAGGACCCCGCTCCAGGGCCCCCGAAAAACTCTTGTGGGGGCCCCTGTGGGGCCCGGGCCTGGGGCAAATTGCTCCACTTGCCCCCCCCTCTGGGTGGCCCTGATGGCACCTGTATTGAGACACTCAGGAAGGGTTCTGATTTGATCTAAGAAATCAAATCTCTCAATTGCTGCTTCTCCAACAGTACTAGAGTTTACTGACCATTTATGATGGAAAAAAGAAGACTCAAGAGGCAGTGATTCCATCATTTCTCTGTTGACTGATCTTCAAAAAGACTTTGATGTTGGGGAAATCAGTAGTATTTTTTTCCCTTCATTTTTTCTTGGGACTAAACTTTATAACTTAAGTTTTTAATGAGGAAGTGTCTCTAGCTTTCACCAGAGGATGCCGGCTAGAAGAACTCATGAGCCATAGCAGTTAAAACGAGGAAGGAGATGAAAAAATACCCCCAAAATATGGAGTAAGATTTTAAATGTCCCATGGAAACTCATGTTGAACTCTTCCTAGTAAGAGAAAGACTAAATAAATTGCTTCACATGAATGCCATGTGACCCAGTCTCCTGTTCTAAATGAAGGCAGCATGGCCAATCTGGATTTGCTTCACTACAGTGGCTGGAGTAATGTCTTTATGTTTGCCTTTGAGCTCAGGACTAGGAAGGAATGGTGTGTTTGAACAATTTTAATCAGAAAATGACAATTTGTCAAAGCCAAAGCTTTTGATGGAAACATATTGGTTTTGAAACAGATTGTTTCTTAGATCCATGATGGAATTTCTGGTCAAAGACCCCCTGCATAGCCAATAGCTCAGTGGTTAGGGCACTCATGTATGATATGGAAAATCCAGGTTCAAGTCCATGCTCTGAATCAGACCAAGCAGTGACTTGACCCTGGTTTTCCTATACCTCAGCTGTACACCTTAACCACCATGCTAGTGGCTATTCAGGGGGCAGGGGTGGCTCTTTTCTGTGTGCTTTTTCACAAGAAGTTTTGAAAGGTTGAGTTTTCATTCTACTTTGAAATGATACATTCTGAAACCTTGACATTTTTCACATCCTTATTTTCTGGCCAGCCCTCCTCAGTGTGATCCCAAGGGCTGTGGGAGCTCCGGGTTAGTGTGACCACTCATGGGTTCTGATGGCTCTCCCAATGGCAGCTCGTTGGTCAGACAGTGTTGAGCAGTTAGGAGGTGTCAGATGTTATGATATTTATAACCCCCTGTTGGCTGTATTGAACTGGAGGGTCACTGGAGAAATCTCAGGCTACAGTACCACAATGGGCATTTGCTAGAATTCACACTGCTGAGCAGAATGGTTGCAAATACCAAAGAGCATTTTAGTGGAGGTTACAGATGCAACTTCAAGAATTGCCAGGGAAAGCAGGCACCCCTTCTGTCCATTGAGCCCAATAACACTTTGTTGTATAAGAGGTAGGCTGGTCCACTGTTTAGGCCCCAAGCCTAGGCCTCAAGAGACCTGGGTTCCATACCCTGCCCTACCACTGACTTCCAGGGTTGCATAAGTCTTTTAGTACTTCTGTGCTTCAGAGTCCCCTAAGAAATGAAGATGGTGGCCTTTCCCTCCTGTTGTGGGCTGTTGAGAAGATGAGTATGTTAATGACTATGAGGTGCTCGGATGGTATGGCAATGGGGACCATAGATGTACACAGTGCATTTGGGGTTTCAGAGATGAACCAGAACATGTTACCTAGGAAGGCTGGGGAATCCTCACCACTGGAGGCTTTGACAAGCAGGTTAGACAAACCTCTTCCAGGGATGGTCTAGGTATGTTTGGTCCTGTCTCAGTGTGGTGGGATGGACTAGATGATCTCTTGAGACCACTTCCAGTCCTGCATGTCTATGATCATTAGCCCCATTTGACAGATGGGAAAACTGAAATGGTAAGTGATTTGCTTATAGAGCAAGTTAGTAGAACAGAAACCAGGTGTCCTGATAACTGGTCTATTGCTATAACCACTAGGACACTTTGACAGAGTCCTGGGCAACAGCTGCTGAGCCAGCACCCTAGTCACTGCAGTTCTAATTAATTACTGCAAAGCAGACCTCATTAAGAAGAGCTGTACCTTAGTGCTTGTCTTCACGTACAGTGCTACTGTGGTGCAGCTGCATTGGTGCACTACTGTAGCACTTTAGTGAAGAAGATGCTACTATGCCAACATGAGAGCTTCTCCTGTCAGCGTAGTTAATACACCTCCCTGAAAGGCAGTAACTATGTGGGTGGGAGAAGCTCTCCTGTCAATATAGCACTGTCTACACAGGGACTTAGGTAGGTTGAACTTTGTCATTTTTCACCCCCCTGAGCAACATAGTGTAGACCTGGCTTAATTGATGGGCTGAGGAGAACTGAGAGGCTAATTAGGTCAGTAGGCAGATGATACAAAAGGCACAGGAAGGACATGGGGAAAGGAGGGGAGGAAGCAGATAGCTCCTGATGCAAAAGCAGAGGGCTTCCTAGCCCTAGGGGGATGAGGCTACACAGAGCACAAGGGTTGGTGGGAACTAATATTGTAAATAAATTGCAGCAGGTGTTTTACCAACAAGGTCTCTGAGCTGTTTGTGGACCTGAGCAGAGACCTTGCCAGAGACACCATCTTCTCCAGCATCTGCTCTTGTTGAATGGCTCACAACTTCACCTCGCCAGCAGGTGTGCAATAGCTGGAGTCCCCAGTTTCTTCTATATCCAGAACATTGTCATTTTAGGAATCTCATTGCAAATCTGCTAGCCATGACCAGATCTGTGTAAATCCTCCCCTTCCCCTGCCTTTCTGCATCATGCCTGTAGGACATCAGCCGAGCGATCTCTCCCTTGCCGCAAGAAAGGGTGTGCAAGCTGTTCCTGCTGCCCTTCTTTATGGGAAGCTGATGTGAATTCTCCTTCATTCAATTCCTGAATTTCTCTGCCCACATGTACTCACTGAGCTGGCATGAGTCATCTCGCTGTGACCTGCTGCAAATTGCTTAGTGCTGACGCCAGGACTGACAGACATCCTTTCCTTTTGAACAGTGAATTTGGAGCTGGTCACAACCCTAGAGACAGATTTTTTTCCAATCTCTTTCTCCACAGCAGGGATATAGCATGGGCAGCCCTGCTACAAGCAGGGCCGGCTCCAGGCACCAGCTTAACAAGCAGGTGCTTGGGGCGGCCAAGGGAGAGGGGCGGCACCTGCGGCAATTCGGGGGCGGCAGGTACCTCACTCCCTCTAGGAGTGAAGGACCTGCCTCTGAACTGCCGCCACCGATCGTGGCTTTTTTTTTTTTTTTTGCTTGGGGCGGCAGAAATGCTGGAGCCGGCCCTGGCTACAAGCATCCCTGCTGCTCTCCCATCTCTGACCTAGTAGGACACCCATGCAAACCTTGGTCCCGGTCCAGAGACTGCCAGTCAGGGCACTTTGGTGTCAGATGGTAATTCTGGATGTGTGCCTTCTAGAGCTATGCTGAGACTGCCCCTGCATTTCAATCCTTCTCTCCACCATCAGTGCAAGATGTAGATTTTTCACCTAGCATCCAGAACCCTCTGGTAGATAATACCTAGCTCACAAAGCGCTTTACAAAGGAGGTCAGAATCATTATACCCATTTTACAGATGGGGAAACTGAGACATAGTGTAGTGTGTTGCTCATGGTCACCAAGCAGGCCAAGGGCAGAACTGGGAATAGAACCCTGGTCTTGTAATTCTCAAGGTCTATCCACTAGGCCACATTGCCTTCCAAAGCAGATGGGATCACAAACCCGAGCATGGCTGTACATATCTGAATATTGTCTTTACTAAATAGACAGAAGTAGAATAGAGATGGTAGAAAAATTTTCATCTAAATGTTTTTCCATGAAATATGGCTTTTTCAATTAAATTAAAATTTTTGCAGAAAAATTTGTTTCAGAATGCTCCTCTTTTTAATTGAAATATGAAAAAGTTAGTTTTTCACTTGACTTTTTCTCCCTCCTTCTTCTGTTCCTTTTTGCTTCCTCTCATCCTTTGGGGAAGAAGGGAAAAAAGAGCAAGAGTAAGTGAAATAACTGAACCTCCCACTTTTTCTATTTTCAAACACTGAGTTTCTGGGGCGTTGTTTCACTGAAAAACTTCAAGATTCCACAGATGATTTCAAACAAAGTGAAAGTTATCATTTCATTCAAGCTTTTTCTTATGAAACAAATACCAGTTCTATTATTGAAGTTCACCATGGTGTCCTGAGTGCCTTCTAATGATGCATTTAACATGTAGAGGGAGGAAATTGTGTGACTGCTATTTTAAATACACATGACATGGTCCCAGCGGTTTTTAAATGAAGAATCAAAATTAGTCAGGGATTGAATGACGTGGAAGACAATATGTTTGTAGAGGAGTGGACTCACTGCTGGTGCATCCTCATGTGGCTGGGCATGGCATAGCAGCTTTTTGCTCTTTCACCCTCCCTGCGGATAGCTGCTCTAGTCCCACGTGGTTTGCTTCTGTTTACAACTGTCTGCATAGGTGCTGACTTTTTTGGTTCCTGAGGGGTGCTCAACCCCTGCTCCGCCCCAGGCCCTGCCCCCTCCCAACCCTTTCCCCCAAGCCCCCACCTCTTTCCACCCCCACTCCTCCCTCCCCCAGTGCCACACCACAGAACAGCTGATCGCTGTGCAGCAGGAGGGACGGCAAGGAGATGATTAGAAGGGCTGCAGGTGGATGGGAGATGCTGGGGGAGGGGAAGGTGCTGATTGGGGGGGCTGCCAGTGGGTGCTCAGCACCCACCATTTTTTTCCCCGTGGGAGCTCCAGCCCCAGAACACCAATGGAGTTGGTACCTATGACTGGGCATTTTTGTTACACCAGGGTAATAGAGTCCAGCAGAATCCAGCGCCCTTACATCTGGTTCTCAGCCCTGGCTCTAGGCCCTGTACACCCTTTTTTCAGCATTTAAACCAATCTGATAGCTTTCTTTGATAGGATGACGAGTCTTGTGAATAAGGGAGAAGTGGTGGATGTGGTATACCTAGACTTTAGTAAGGCATTTGATTCGGTCTCGCATGATATTCTTATCGATAAACTAGGCAAATATAACTTAGATGAGGCTACTATAAGGTGGGTGTATAACTGGCTGGATAACCATACTCAGAGGGTAGTTATTAATGATTCCCAATCCTGCTGGAAAGGTATAACGAGTGGGGTTCCGCAGGGGTCTGTTTTGGGACCGGCTCTGTTCAATATCTTAATCAATGACTTAGATATTGGCATAGAAAGTACGCTTATTAAGTTTGCAGATGATACCAAACTGGGAGGGATTGCAACTGCTTTTGAGGATAGGGTCAAAATTCAAAATGATCTGGACAAATTGGAGAAATGGTCTGAGGTAAACAGGATGAAGTTTAATAAAGATAAATGCAAAGTACTTCACTTAGGAAGGAACAATCAGTTTCATACATACAGAATGGGAAGAGACTATCTAGGAAGGAGTATGGCAGAAAGGGATCTAGGGGTTATAGTGGACCACAAGCTAAATATGAGTCAACAGTGTGATGCTGTTGCAAAAAAAGCAAACATGATTCTGGGATGCATTAATAGGTGTGTTGTGAGCAAGACACGAGAAGTCATTCTTCCACTCTACTCTGCACTGGTTAGGCCTCAATTGGAGTATTGTGTCCAGTTCTGGGCACCGCATTTCAAGAAAGATGTGGAGAAATTGGAGAGGGTCCAGAGAAGATCAACAAGAATGATTAAAGGCCTAGAGAACATGACCTATGAAGGAAGGCTGAAAGAATTGGGTTTGTTTAGTTTGGAAAAGAGAAGACTGAGAGGGGACATGATAGCAGTCTTCAGGTATCTAAAAGGGTGTCATAAGGAGGTAGGAGAAAACTTGTTCATCTTAGCCTCTAAGGATAGAACAAGAAGTAATGGGCTTAAACTGCAGCAAGGGAGGTTTAGGTTGGACATTAGGAAAAAGTTCCTAACTGTCAGGGTGGTTAAACACTGGAATAAATTGCCTAGGGAGGTTGTGGAATCTCCATCTCTGGAGATATTTAAGAGTAGGTTAGATAAATGTCTATCAGGAATGGTCTAGACAGTATTTGGTCCTGCCATGAGGGCAGGGGACTGGACTCGATGACCTCTCGAGGTCCCTTCCAGTCCTAGAGTCTATGAATCTATGAAAAACTGCTTATTAACTCATGTGCATGGTATCTAAGGCCTGGTCTACACTAGAAGTTTATGTCGAATTTAGCACCGTTACATCGAATTAACTCTGCACCACGAAGCTATTTAGTTCGACATAGAGGTCTCTTAAATTCGACTTCTGTACTCCTCCCCAACGAGGGGAGTAGCGCTAAATTCGACATGGCCATGTCGAATTAGGCTAGGTGTGGATGGAAATCGACGGTAATAGCTCCGGGAGCTATCCCACAGTGCACCACTCTGTTGATGCTCTGGACAGCAGTCCGAGCTCGGATGCTCTGACCAGCCACACAGGAAAAGCCTCGGGAAAATTTGAATTCCTTTTCCTGTCTGGGCAGTTTGAATCTCATTTCCTGTTTGGACATCGTGGCGAGCTCAGCAGCACTGGCAACGATGCAGAGCTCTCCAGCAGAGATGGCCATGCAATCTCAGAATAGAAAGAGGGCCCCAGCATGGACTGATCGGGAAGTCTTGGATCTGATCGCTGTCTGGGGCGATGAGTCCGTGCTTTCCGAGCTGCGATCGAAAAGACGGAATGCAAAGATCTACGAGAAGATCTCTAAAGCCATGGCAGAGAGAGGATACAGCCGGGATGCAACGCAGTGCCGCGTGAAAATCAAGGAGCTGAGACAAGGCTACCAGAAGACCAAAGAGGCAAACGGACGCTCCCGATACCAGCCCCAGACATCTCGTTTCTACGAGGCACTGCATTCCATCCTAGGTGCGGCCGCCACCACTACCCCACCACTGACCGTGGACTCTGAGGATGGGATATTGTCGACGGCCGGTTCCTCGGACATGTTAGCGGATGGGGAAGATGAGGAAGGAGATGAGGAGGACGAGGCAGTCGACAGCGCGTACAACGCTGATTTCCCCGACAGCCAGGATCTCTTCATCACCCTTACAGAGATTCCCTACCAACCATCCCCAGCCGTTAACCCGGACACAGAATCAGGGGAAGGATCAGTCAGTAAGTGTTTTAAACATGTAAACATTTATTTTTAACAGAACAGGAATATTAACAATATTAACAATGGGTTTTTCATGATTAGTTTGCCCTAGGCGCTTAACGTTTCAGTCCTTGGCAGTGCAACTACTGAAAAAAAATCTAACAATGTCCGGTTTAGCATGATTGGTTTGCCCTAGGCGCTCTACTGTTTAGTCCCTGCCAGTGCAGCTACAGTAAAATCCGGTCTATATGTCCGGGGATAGAGCAGAAATCCTCCTGGGACATCTCCATGAAGCTCTCCTGGAGGTAATTGGAAAGCCTTTGCATCAGGTTCCTGGGGAGACCGGCCTTATTGGGTCCTCCGTGGTACGAAACGTTTCCGCGCCAGGAGACAAGCAAGTACTCTGGGATCATTGCCTTGCAGAGCATGGCGGCATACGGCCCTGGTCTTTGCATGCTTTCCCGAAGCATCCTTTCTTTCTCCATCTCTGAAATCCTCATCAGAGCGATGTCGCTGATAGTGACCTGCTTTGAATTAGGTAGGGGAATGTTAGTATTGGGACTGCTTGCCTGTTCCTTTACAGAACTGTAACCGGCGGTTTACAGCCACGCGGTGGAGGTGGGAGAGGGGCAGCATACAGGGATCTTTCCCTGGGACAGCCGCGAGGGGGTGGGACAGGGGCAGAGTTCATGCTTGCCGGATTGCTGGCAGCAGGGACTGGCATTGTTTTCAACGTGAAAGGAGGCCAGTGCTATTATTAAAGTTTTAAGCAGCCACAAGTCTACGGCTTACCATGTCGGCCTGCTACACAAATTCCGCTGTCCTGCCCCGCTTCTCTGATCTGCCCTGCAAGACCCCAGGCACTGAATGCGAAGTCCGAAAATTCGACCTTGTCCTGAGTGCGCATGTGATAGGTGCTCTGCATGGTCTTGTTCACAGAGAAAGACTATGTTCTTTGTTCACAACTAAATTTATCTTTCTGAGGAATTCACTCCCTTTTTCCCATCCCACAGCTGCGACTGTCTCCCAACCTAGCCTGGCATCACACTCCCAGAGGCTAGCGCAGATGAGGCGTAGGAAGAAGAGGACACGGGAGGACATGTTCTCAGAACTTATGGGCTGCTCCCGAGCCCAGGCAGCCCAGCAAACCCCGTGGAGGGAGAACTTGTCCCAAATGCACCGATCACACATGGAACGGGAGGAGAGGTGGCGGCAGGAAGACCAGCAGGCAACTCAAACGCTGCTTGAACTAATGAGGGAGCAAACGGACACGCTCCGGCGCCTTGTGGATGTTCTGCAGGACCGGAGGCAGGAGGACAGAGCCCCGCTGCAGTCTATCTCTAACCGCCCTCCCCCGCCACAAAGTCCCATACCCCCCTCACCCAAAGTCCCAAGAAGGAGGGGCGGCAGAGTCCGTAAAACTCTCACTCCACCCCTGCAGACTGCTCAAGTACCAGAAGGCTCTCATTCCCCAAAATTTGATAAGTCCTTTCCTTCCCGCCTCATCCAAGCCCCCGTCCCAGTTTCATCCCCCAGTTTCATGTGTAGTTGCTAATAAAAAATACGTTTCTGTTAATTACTGTTTCCATCATGTTCTTTTAGAGTAGAGTCTGTCTGAAGGGGGGAAGGGGGTTGGTAATTGGACAGTACAGTCACTTTTACCAGGGTACAGAGGCGGGGGCCTGTTCAGCAGCAGGGCACACACACATTGCAGTCACTAGTTACCCTGGTCAGTCTGGGAGGTGGTTTTCATGTTCTGTGGGGGGGGGGCTATGTGACTTTGTGGCGGGGGAGGGCGGTTAGAGATCTTATGCAGCGGTCCTTATCCTGGATCACAGAGCCACGCAGCAGGGGATCTGTAACCGTCCTCCCCCTGCCACAAAGTCACATAGCCCCCACACAGAGTCCCGAACAGGAGGGGTGGCGGGCTCCGTTGAAACAACCAGTCCACCACTGCGGAGCCTGTCATTCCTGCAGTTTAGAAGCGTCCTTTGCATCACTACACTACACCCGCTCCCCACCACAGTCTGCGTCCCAGGTTCAACACTTTCCCGCGAAAACAGTAATAAAGAAAACGGTGTTCATTAACAAAATTCAAGTGATTTTATTTTTAAACGTGTGTTGGAAGGGGGGGAACGGGGTGAACGGGGTATGTAACTGGAGAGGATAGTGAACATTTACTGGGTAAAGAAACGGGGGCAGGTTCAGCTTCTCTGTAAACAAACTTAATAGTCACAGGTTACCCTGCTGACTCAGGAACCTAGCTTTCAAAGCCTCCCGGATGCACAGCGCGTCCCGCTGGGCTCTTCTAATCGCCCGGCTGGGCGTAATCAGCAGCCAGGCTATTTGCCTCAACCTCCCACCCCACCATAAAGGTCTCCCCCTTGCTCTCACACAGATTGTGGAGCACACAGCAAGCTGCAATAACAATGGGGATATTGGTTTCGCTGAGATTACAGCGAGTCAGTAAGGTTCTCCATCTCCCCTTGAGACGTCCAAAAGCACAGTCCACCACCATTCTGCACTTGCTCAGCCGGTAGCTGAAGAGTTCTTTTTCAGTGTCCAGGGCACCAGTATAGGGCTTCATGAGCCAGGGCATTGGCGGGTAGGCTGGGTCCCCGAGGATGACTATAGGCATCTCCACATCCCCAAGAGTTATTTTGTGGTCCGGGAAGTAAATACCTTCCTGCAGCTTTCTAAACAGACCAGAGTTCCTGAAAACACGAGCGTCATGAACCTTGCCCGGCCATCCGACATTGATGTTTGTAAAACGTCCCCTATGGTCCACCAGTGCTTGCAACACCATTGAAAAGTAGCCCTTTCGGTTAATGTACTGGCTGGCCTGGTGGTCTGGTCCCAGGATAGGGATGTGAGTTCCATCTATAGCCCCACCGCAGTTTGGGAATCCCATCGCGGCGAAGCCATCTATGATGACCTCCACGTTTCCCAGGGTCACTACCTTTGAGAGCAGTAGCTCAACGATTGCGTTGGCTACTTGCATGACAACAACCCCCACGGTAGATTTGCCCACGCCAAAGTGGTTCGCGACTGACCGGTAGCTGTCCGGCGTTGCAAGCTTCCAGAGGGCTATGGCCACTCGCTTCTGGACAGTCAGGGCTGCTCGCATCCGGGTGTCATTGCGCTTCAGGGCAGGGGACAGCAACTCACAAAGTTCCATGAAAGTCCCCTTCCGCATGCGAAAGTTTCGCAGCCACTGGGATTCATCCCAGACCTGCAGCACTATGCGGTCCCACCAGTCCGTGCTTGTTTTCCGGGCCCAGAATCGCCGTTCCACAACATCCACATGACCCATTGCCACCATGATGTCCTCGGCGCGGGGTCCCATGCTTTGTGACAGGTCTGTGCCACTCTCAGACTTCAGGTCCTCACCGCGCTGCCGTAGCCTCCTCGCCCGATTTCTCAGCATCTGCCTCTGGGAAAGGTGGATGATAAGGTGCGAGGTGTTGACAACGGCCATAACTGCAGCGATGGTCGCAGCGGGCTCCGTGCTCGCAGTGCTGTGGCGTCCGCGCTGTCACTGACCAGAAAAGTGCGCGAACTGATTTCCCACCAGCGCTTTCAGGGAGGGAGGGCGGGAGTGACGGTTGGATGACGACAGTTACCCAAAAGCACCCTCAACACATTTTTTCCCCAGAAGGCACTGGGGACTCGACCCAGAATTCCAATGGGCAGCGGGGACTGCGGGAACTGTGGGATAGCTGCCCACAGTGCACCACTTCCAATGTCGACGCTTGCCCCATTAGTGTGGACTCACAAAGTCGAATTACTGTCCTTAGTGTGGACACACACGTTCGACTTTGTAATATCGATTCCACATATTCGATTTAAGTAAAATCGAACTACTCTCGTAGTGTAGACATACCCTCAGCAGTTGCAATGACTGCTTGTGCAAACGATCATTGTGATCTGTAACTGGCTGACTGTGTGTCAAGCAACCACGGCTGTGGTTGGAACTGTGGGTGCTACTGAGCACACACATTCCATTC